>NW_027325761.1:47500-62500 GCF_048418805.1 Vulpes vulpes
GGACGCCCCCCCAGCCACGGCGGGCGGGGGGGAGCAAGACACCCAACAGCGGCGAGGCCGGTTTCGGTCCCCAGAGGGCGGAGTTAGGGGCGGCACACGCGGCGCGCCCGCGACCGTGCGGTCGGGGGACGCGGGCAGGCGGGGGGCGGGGGGGGCGGGTCGGCGGCGACGGGGAGGAAGCGCACAGCAGCGTGCCAGGGCCGGGAGCGCGTGGGGAAGGGCCGGTCCCGGGAAGGGCGCGCCAACGAAGGCGCGAGCCGGGCCACCGGGTAAACGCGCACGGGATCCCACCGCCACCAGCACGAGGGCGGTCCCGCGACGCCCGGGACGCCGGCCGGCCTCAGCACCCTTGACAGACCTCCCCGCAAACCGGGCCCCACACCGCCGGGGCCCAAGGCACGCGCGACCCCCCGCCGCGGGGGACCCGTCCGAACCTCCGTCCGTCCATCCGCCGGTCCGTCCGTCCGTCCATCCGTCCGGTCCAACCCGGAGTCACGACCCGGGGAGGCGCCCCCAGGCGGGAGCTGGCCCGACCCGTGCGCGCCCGCCGCGCCACCGCCGGCGGCGACTCCGCCCGGGAGCGGGCGGGGGCCCGGACAGACAGCCAGCCAGCCAGCCAGCCAAGCCAGCCGCTCGCGCGGCGCACCCGCAACACACACGGGGTGTCTGGCGTGGGGGGGGGCGGGGGGCGGGCCGCCCCGCCCCAACCCCCCCCCGGCCGCGCGCACACTCGCACACGCACGCGGGCAACACACCCCGCACCGGACGCCGGCCCGGCCCGACGGTATCCTCCCCCATCTCGGAGGGGGGAGGCGCAGGCCGCGGTAGGCAAAGAGCGGCGCTCTGCCCAAACACGTCGCGACGGTAGTCAACCCCGCGTCGGTGGCCACACTACACGCGCAGAGGAGGGGCAGCGGCTGGGGGCTCCGGTACCCCAAGGCACCCTCTCGGATCGCTAGAGAAGGCTTTCTCACCGAGGGCGCATCGCCCCCCCCTTCGTCCCCCCAAACGGGCCCCACCAAACGGCGCTCCGGGGCCGACAGGGCTCGCGGGGCGGGCGCAGATCTCCGGCAAGGGACAGGCACAGGGCAACCCCGAGCGCTCGCGGCCGGTGCCCCCTCGAGGACACCACCCTCCACCTCGCCCGAGCACGGCGCGGCCACGTCACCGCCCAGAGGGGAGAGCTCCCCGCCTCCCGCGAGGCGGGCGAGACCGAGGAACGGAGACGGGGGCACGACCCGTGCCGGGAGAGAGGGGCAGCCCCTCGGGCTGGCCAAGCGCCCGGGGCGCTGGCTCGGCCCGCCGCGGGCGCTCACGCGTCCCCACCAAGTCCTCCGAGTCACACCGCCCCCACACCACCCCCGCCGGCGCGGCGAGGGGGAGGGGAGGGGGAAGGAAGACGAGGCGCCCGGGCCCCCGCCAGGGGCACGGGTGCGCCTCCCTTGCCGACTTCCGCCACCCGCTCCTCGGACGCGCCACCGACGGCGGCGGCGGCGGCCCGAGGGGAGTCGACGGGGAAGGAAACGACGCCACCGCTCGGCCTCAGGCACCTGAGGCGACCTGGAGCGCTCCAGGGGCACCACGGAGGGCCGGGCGCAACGCGCTCAAGCGCGCCCAGGCCGGGCGGTGAGCAGCGCGGCGTCGGGCAGGCCCTCCCCGCGGAGGGGAGGGCCGCTCGCCACGGACCCAGGCCTTCAGGAAAGGCCGGCGAGAGTGTCCGCCGCGTCAGAGGACCCCGGTCCCGCCAGCGCCGCGAGGCAAGAAGGCGGGAGGGCGGGGTCGGGCCGGAGTCCGCACCACCCCCAACCCCGGCGCGCGCCCCCCCGCGCACCCGCCGTCACGACGGCCGGGCGTGGAGGAGCCGGGGAGGGAGGGGCCCGCGGGCAGAGCGAGAAGAGCGGTCGCATCCGCCATGGATGCCCGTCCCTCGTCTGACGCGGCTTAGGCCCGGCCCAGGAGAGCACGAGATCACCACATCGATCGATCGGCAGCAAGCTGCGGCCCCGAGGGGGCTTCCCGAGGAGCAAAAGCCCAGCGAGGACGGCGACCGGGGGGACCTGCTTCCGCCTCACCGGCAGCCCCTCGACCCCCAGGGGGCAGGAGCGACCGGACAACCCCAGAGACAGCGGGGGACGCCTGACACGCGGCACGGAGCCTTGCGGGACAGGGGTTGTCACGGCCAACAGCCGGGTGCCCACGGCATGGAGCGCACGGGGGTAAAAGACCCACCGCCACCTGCCCACACCGCCCTCCCTCGGGTGCCAGAGACCGGAGGGTGACACCACGACCCGGGCCACCTGGAGTCCAGCGCGAGAGCCGGCGCGCAGGCCCAGGCGGACGGCTCAGGCTCCAGTGAGCGAGGACAGGGACCGGCTCGGCCGCGCGGTCAAGCCCAGAACCCCACACGCGCCCAGAGGCCCACATCTCCAAGGCGAGCGACGGGCCGACTGTCTTTTCCGTCTGCCTGTCTGTCGCCGAAACACAACGTGTCAGCACCTACCTGGCAACAAAAAATGTTCATTTCGGGCGAGAAAATAGCCGCGCCTGCTGGCGGGGACCAGCCACAGGTCACCGCGACCTCCCGGGACCGTGGCACGGCCACTGTCCCCAAAACCTGCCCCACGGCGCCCCCCCACCCCCACCCCACGGAGCCCCCCGGGCTATCTGGTCGACCCAGGGTGGGGAGGGGGGAGGGGCGATACGCGGGAGGTGGAGACGGCCACGCCGCCACGCCGCCACGCCGCCACGCCAGTGATCTCCAAGAGGAGACTTTGAAAAATCGTCAAAGTTCTCCGGAGGCACCGTGCGGAGGCCGTCCCCCGCGGCCCTCAGGACCGCCCCGTGCCTACCGCCGTCCCCAACCCCGGCACGGGCCAGGGGAGGTGGAGGGCCACGCGGGCAGAGGCAGCCTCACCGGGAATCGCCACCGGGGCCGGCCGGCCGGCCCACCCCCGCGTGGCACCCGGTCCGACCGGGACCCACCTCCGCAGCGGACCTCGGAAAACGGGGAGAAAATCGCGTCCGACGCCCGGGACCCCCACACGTGCCCGCAGCCGGGTCTGTCGCGCCACCCACGGGCTTCCCCTCCAGGCTCGGACCGGTCCCCGTCGCCAGGGCGTGACAACGGGAGACAACCGCGTGACACGGAAGGCCCGAAGATCGCCCGGAGCCACAGGACGGACGGCGGGACACACCCTGTCCCCTTCCCCCGAGGCGGCCCAGGTCGGTCCTCGCGGGCGGAGGAGGAGCCACCGGCGGGTGCTGGTCGACCCACCCAGGCGGCCCGCACGCCCTCCTCCGGGAGCGAGGCGGAGGCGACAACAGCGACAGCGGCGACAGCGACACTCCCTCGCAGCTCTGGAGGTCCAATCTCCGGCGAGCGCATCGCGCGCCGATGCCCCGGCGACAGCCGGACGCCCGCGCCGGGGCCGCCCTCCTCCTGGAACTCGGCCCCGGGAAACCGCCACCAAAGCCTGTTCCTTGCTGTCGCCGCCGAGCCTCCGGAGGGGACACGCTCTATAAAAGCGGCCGCCAGGTGGCACCCGACAACCGGCGCGAACGACAGCGGGACAGATCCGGGCGGCGAGGCCGTCAGGACGCCTCGGATCTCGCCTCTCGGCCCGGGGACGGGCGGAGGGCCCCGGGAGCACTCCTAGGACAGCAACGGATGCACTGTTTTTTCTCGTGTCCTTCCTTTTTCTTTTTAGGATTTAATTTGTATATTTAGAAGAGGAAGGAAGGAGGGAGGGAGGGAGGGAGGGAGGGAGGGAGGGAGGGAGGGAGGGAGGCCACGAAGGAGGTCTGAACCAAAGGCGCTGGAGAGGACGGTGTGCCCCCCCCTCCCCCGCACCACCTTCACCTCCACCCTCTCAGCGTCTGGGACCTGACCCCCCCCCCCCCCCCAAATACTTGTCTATTGGGTTGAATGAGAAGAGGTTGTGGAAGAGGAACTCCATGGGGGGGGGGGGGGGAGGCTCAAAGAACATAAGGATTTTCTCTTTTCTTTTCTTTTCTTTTCTTTTCTATAACACAATCTGTTTCTCCAGAATTCTCCTGCTCATGCTCCACTTCCTGTCCTTGAAGAGAAGAATGTCATTCACTCCCCTCCTGGCGCTCCCCTCCAAGGCACCTTCCAGGGGCAGGAGAGGGGGTGTGCTTCTCTTCTCAGAGGAAAAGGAGGGGAGTCAGCAGGACCTTCTTTCACCTGGGGGGGTGGGGGGAGCGGCGGTGTGCCTGTGTTTCTTTGCTGCTGCTGCTACTCTATCAAAGTGTCTCCAGGTAGGGAGGCCGGGGTGGCTCAGCGGCTGAGCGCCTGCCTTTGGCCCAGGGCGTGATCCCGGGGTCCTGGAGTCGAGTCCCACAGCGGGCTCCCTGCATGGATGGAGTCTCCTTCTCCCTCTGCCTGCGTCTCTGCCTCTGCGTGCGTCCGTGCGTGCGTGCCTGCGTGCGTGCGTCCGTCCGTGCGTGCGTGCGTGTGCGTGCGTGTGCGTGCGTGCGCGCGCGCGCGCGTCTCATGACTACCTAAATAAAATCTTCAATCAATCAATGTGTCTATGATTCAAAACAGTAATCTGGTTTCCTTCGTATCCAAGTCATATCTCAGATTTGACTTTTGACAGGAGAAGGGAGGGCGGGCCACATTTTCTTCTGCCGTGGCCTGGCGTGGCGTGGCGTGGCGTGGCGTGGCGTGGCAGAGAAAGAGAAGATGGGCGGGCACAGACCTGTGCATATTCTTCTCTGTCTGTCGTGGGGGTGAGCAGAGGAATCGGATTCGGCTCTCACGGGATGGGGTCTAATTTCTCCGTGGACAATTGGGCAGAATGTCAGGCGAACAGAGGACGAGTAATGGTCAGAAGACCATGGACAACAAGATCGGCTATAGATGCTGGAGTTTCCAGAGCAATGATTTCATCAGAGGCATGTGAATGCCAAAGACTTCCAGGGAGCATGTTTGTAGACGCCTCGGCCTGTAGGTCCTTTCAAATGGACAGTGCTCCCATCAGGTCAGTCACGTTAGCATATCTTCTCCAGCTCCCGCGAGCAGTGTAGCAGTGTGGTCATGCAATTCAATTCTACTTTGGGCCTAACGGGGGATGGGACCGTGCCACAGAAAGGGAGACAGCATCAAGTCCTTGAGCCTAAGGCATGTCTAAGACAGAGACTCTCTAAAGTACATGGAGGCAGAAGGAGGCCAGCTGGAGTTTTGTTGTGTGGGTTGCGTATCTGTGGCAATGGGGTGGGTGTGGGTGGCTGATGTTTGTTTTCTGGACGAAGTGAAAGAACCCTTTGAGTGCAAGTATTTGCAGAAGGGGTCCGGCGGGATGGGAAGGTGTGGGTCAGTCCATTCACCGAGAAAACCGGAGACTCGGCCTTTTTAAGAACTAGGCAACGGAAGGAGTATAGCTTGGCTCATCGCAGCAACTGGCAACTCAGCAGAAACAATAGAACATTCCCAGAATGAATGGAGTTTGCAGGAGCCAACGTGAGCATGCCCCACCACCCTCCGCGGGTGCGTCCGTGTAAAAACACACACACACACACACACACACACACACACACACGCCTTCCATTCCCAAATCCACCAGAGGACTCAGGGTTGGTTGGGGGCGGGGATGGAGGGTGGCGGGTGGCAGAAGGGAGGTTCAGGGCCATCCATTCCAATGGCCCTCATTCAATCATTTCATTCAAATGCACATGGTTGTCTGTTACAGTCCGAGCCTGGGACTTCTCTCCATTGAATGGCTTTCTGCACCTCCCCCAACCCTCAGGCTGCGGCTCCCAAACTGTGGGGGAGGGGACAGAAGAAAAGAGAAGAGAAGAGGAGGGGAGGGGAGGGGGAAAGAGAAGGGCAAAGAGGATGTATGAAGAACTCACATTGTTTGGGGTCCAAAAGCGACCCCCCCCTGGTTTCCTGACCCAGGAAACCCCAATAAACCCTTTGGGAATCAATCCTGGATGTGGAGGATGCCATCTCACTCTAATGCCTTCCAGGGGTGGGGGTGCATCTGGGAGGGCGTGGCATGGCGGGGTCTGGTGAATCTGATGGGGAGTTAAACACATGACCGTGGTGTCTTAGGGTCCAGAGGCCAAACACAGGCATGGAGTGATAAAGGCGAAGGACTAAGGGAGGCCTGGCCAGGGACAGTTCTGACTCATCCACCCTGGGTGAGGGCCCAACACGCACACTTTTTCCTCTGAAGCGAAGGGCCAGCAGTTTCCTGGTTCCCCATCGACCTGTCCTCCCTCTCGCACCCACTTCCCAAGGGAAATCCTCAGTCTCATTCGAAGTAGTCACCGGCTGTGTCACAAGCCACCTTCTGTCTACTAAAAGGAGTAAGGAAGATGGACAAACATGAACCAGCCCGACAGATGGCACCTCCGCACGGAAGGGTTGGGGGGTGGGGCTGTCCCCGGACAAAACGTGACTCTGAGCTTGAAAACATGAAAGGGCAGAAGCTTCCGCCCCGGGCCCACCCCACCCCCACCCCCACCCCCGCAGGCCCGCTCAGTCGGAAGAGCACTCAACTTTTGATTGCAGTCAGGCTTGTGAGTTCGAGCCCTACGCTGGGTCTAGAGATGATGAAAAATGAAGGAACGAACTCTCAATAACTTAAGTACGAATGGGGCGCCTGGGTGGCTCAGCGGTTGAGCGTCCAGGGATCCCCGGGTGGCTCAGCGGTTTAGCGTCTGCCTTCAGCCCAAGGCCTGATCCTGGAGACCCAGGATCCAGTCCCACGTCAGGCTCCCTGCATAGAGTCTGCTTCTCCCTCTGCCTGTGTCTCTGTCTCTGTGTCTCTCATGAATAAATAAATAAAATATTTTAAAAAAAAGAAAGAAAGAAAGAAACGACTACAACATTCCATTGTAGGTGACGTCTATTTTTCTTTTTTACCACAACTGGGAAAACAAAACAAAACAAACAACAACAACAACAAGACCCCCCCACCACCACCACCACCACCACCACCCCACCCTGTCCTTGGCTCAGCGTAAGGGAATTCCTGGGTCAGGTTGAAAGAGGGGGAGGGGGTGATATCCTGTCGTCTGCAGTGTGGAAAACCAGGGTTCAGCAACCTGGAATTGTTTCCTCTTCCTCACCAGGTAGACAGACGTGGTCACTGTCATCATCCCTGCAAAAGCAAGGCAAGAGGGAAGAACCTCAACATTTCCAAGCACCTTGTAGGGGCATCTGGGAGGCTCGCTGGGGTTAAGCAGCTGACTCTCGGTTTCGTCCGCCAGGAGGTGGCACTCTTGACTCGCCCAGTGAGGCCGTGGCGACCTCTGGAAGGAAGGTATCAGGCTCAGGGTTTCCGAGGGGCTCGGCTGGCTCCCCGAGGAGAAGTGGATCTGAGTGTCTCCAGGCTGTCTGATCCTATCTGAGTCTTAGGATGCGATTCCAGGGGCCCGTGGCCCGCTCGGTCAGTAGAGAGCACGACTCTTGACCTCCAGGTCGTGAGTGGGAGCCCTACGTTGGGAGTAGAGATCACTCTGAAAAATAAACCTGGGGGGGGGGGGGGCGGGGGGCGGCGGAGGAAGAGAAGAGAAAAGAAAAACAGATGCCATTGCACTCAAGGAAGGCAGGCCTTGGTGATACAAGGGATTCTTCCAACAGTGGCCGGTTACAATGAGAACGTATTCCCACAGAACAGACCTCACGCAGATGATTGGCAATTGCCATAAAAGAAAGATAACTCATTAGAAAAAGAGAGAGAAAGAAAAGAAAAGAAAAGAAAAGAAAGAAAAGAAAAGAAAAGAAAAGAAAAGAAAAGAAAAGAAAAGAAAAGAGATAACTCACTGAGAGTTTCTGAACACTGACGGGTCACAGGTAGGGAGAAAAGATAAGGATTTTGAAGATTTTTTTTTCTTTAGGTTTTATGTATTTATTCATGAGAGATACAAACACACAGAGAGATAGAGAGAGAGAGAGAGGGAGAGAGAGAGAGATTGAGAGAGAGAGAGAGAGAGAGAGAGAGAGAGAGAGAGGCAGAGACACAGGCAGAGGGAGAAGCAGGCTCCATGCAGGGTCTCCAGGATCACGGCCTGGGCTGAAGGCAGCGCTAAACCGCTGAGCCACCCGGGCTGCCCAAGGATAAGGATTTTAATTTGTTTACAATCTCACACGTTCCTAAAATTTCTCTAAGGTATAGATATCTCTACAAAGTTTCCTTCAAACTGGAAGAGCAAACATGAGGGGATCAGCAGTGATTTGAACAAGAGTCCTTTAAAAAGGGTCATCAGGATGCCTGGGTGGTTCAGTGGTGGGAGCGGCTGCCTTTGGCTCAGGGTGTGATCCTGGAGTCCCGCATGGGTCTCTCCCTGCAGAGCCTGCTTCTCCCTCTGCCTGTGTCTCTGCCTCTCTCTCTCTCATTGTGTCTCTCGTGAATAACTAAATAAAATCTTTAAAAAACAAAAACAAAGAAACCAGTCATCATTGTCTTTCGCTCTTTTCAGTTCCATGTTGTTCCTTTTAGTTCTGTTTTTTTAAGATTTTATTCATGTATGAGAGAGAGAGAGAGAGAGAGAGAGAGAGAGAGAGAGAGAGAGAGAGAGAAACAGGCTCCATGCAGGGAGCCTGATGCGGGACTCCATCCGGGGACTCCGGGGTCACGCCCTAAGCCCAAGGCAGAGGCTCCACCGCTGAGCCACCCAGGCGTCCCTGGTTTTGTTCTGGGCAAATGCAGCTATTTCACTAGTTCTGGCAATTCATACTGTTGTTCGATGATCTCGGGGTGACCAGAAACTGAGATGTGTCAAAAGTCCTTTGCGTGGTTCTTCTGGAATCTGGGAAAAATAAACAAACAAACAAACAAATAAATAAATAAATAAATAAATGTGTGTGTGTGTGTGTGTGTGTGTGTGTGTTGTTTGTTTGTTTTTGCAAGAGCATCAGAACACCTGTACATGACATGGCGGTCACCGGTGGACGTGGTTACAGACCCGAGGAGAGTTGGCTAGAGTGCAGTCGAGAAGAAAAACGGATTATGATTTGTCACACACAGCATTTTAACAATGTACCAGGGCACGTTACCACTTTACGACTTTATGTCGCTTTTGGAACACCCACAGCATTCACACAACCAATATAATCTAAGAGGGCTTATGATTCTTTGTCTGACGCTGCTTCTCACGTGCCTTCACATAGCAGGTAAACGACCTATGTTAGTCAAGAGACTCAACTTAGGGCTAGACTTTTCTGGGATCCGCTGAAAATCCATGAATGAACGGATGAAGGAACCAGCAAACAGCTGAGCAGCCAGCCGGCCAGCCAGATACACAATCCATCCATCCATCCATCCATCCATCCATCCATCCATCCAACCAACCAACCAACCAACCAACCAACATCTCAGAAGCTTTCAAGGCCCAGGCCTATAAAGGATCATGGGTCATTACAAAACTGAAAACAACATCAGTATCTGTTTCGCCAGGGTGGCCCTAGGAGATTCCACAGGAGCTTATAGAGTTGTCCCCAAAACGTAGCTCCTTTAATATTGAGAAGTTTTCACTCTCTCACGGAGGTAATTCGTGGATAAAAAGGAATATAAAAACCTGGCTGGTCTGGAGAGGGAAAATAATAACATATTTTTTTCTTCTCCGTTCACAATCCCTTGCCGTGATTAGACTACCAACGCAAGGAAATCTCTTCATTTTAACAGAGACAAGAGCCGAGTCTTAATGCTATACCAGTGTACTAGTAAAGCTCACTTCTCCCAATCTCAGTCTGTCCTGAGCATGCATACAATTCCTTTTCAAAAAAATCCGCTTCCAGGACGCCTGGGTGTTTCAGTGGTTGAACCTCTGCCTTTGGCTCATGGTGTGATCCCGGGGGGGCCAGGGATCCAGTCCCACAGTGGGCTCCCTGCGTGGATCCCACTTCTCTCTCCTCCCGTGTCTCTGCACCTCTGTCTCTGTGTCTCTCTCTGTGAGTCTCTCAGGAATACATAATAAAAACTTTAAAGAAATTCCCTAGTTGTTTCCTTCAGAAACCCCTTCTACAATGGTCTTTTTTGTTCAGATTCAGCCTTAAGTGTTCTTTGTCTAAAGAAGCAGGCTCTGGGATGCCTGGTGGCTGGTCGTCATTTGAGCATCTGGCTTTGGCTCAGGACGTGATCCCGGACTCCTGGGATCGGGTCCCATACCCGGCTCCTTGCATGGAGCCTTCTTTTCCCTCTCTCTGCCTCCCTCTGTCCCTCCCTCCCTCCCTCCCTCCCTCCCTATTAAGTAAATAAAATCTTTTTTTTTTTTTAAGATTTTATTTATTTATTCTTGAGAGATAGAAGGAGAGACAGAGCCAGAGACACAGGCAGAGGGAGAAGCAGGCTCCATGCACCGGGAGCCCGACGTTGGATTCGATCCAGGGTCTCCAGGATCGCGCCCTGGGCCAAAGGCAGGCGCCAAACCGCTGCGCCACCCAGGGATCCCAAGTAAATAAAATCTTAATTAAAAAAAAAAAAAAAAAAAAAAGCCAGGCTCATTATTTCAGGACAGAATTATTTTCTTTTCCCTCACCAAAACATGTATTCTCACGCCTTGTACGTTTCCTACACGTCTCCTACTTGTCACACACGGAGTTGTTTTCCTTATCGTTCTCCAGTAGTCTCCATTCCATTGGCAGGCTTTTGCAAAATTGTAATATATTAGCTTTCTTTCAGAGAGAGAGCGCACTGTGTGAAGTGGGGAAGGGGGAGGAGGAGGAGGGAGAGGGAGAGAGTGCGAGACCGACCGAGCATCTTTCCTTTTTTAAACTATTTTGTTTCTTTATTCCCGTGTGAGAGAGAGAGACAGAGACAGAGACAGAGACATGGGCAGAAGCAGGTCCCCGCAAGGAGACAGATGCAGGAAAGGATCCCGGACCGGCATGATCGGGCCCTGAGATGAAGGCAGACGCTTAACCGCTGAGAAACCGGGGGTCCCGAACGAACGAACGGACACGGACGGACGGACGGACGGACGGATGAACGAACGGACGGACGGACGGACAGACGGATGGACGGACGGACGAACGAACGAACGAACGAACGAACAGAACTTCATCCCAGATCGTGGGAACTTGTGAAATATTGTCACTCGTCCTTATCTCTCCGAGCTGTCCTGTTCCCGATTTTTACCCGCGCCGGCCTTTGAACTCCTAAGCTACAGTTCCTTTACAAAGGGATGTCAGCAATATAGCATCCGGAGGTAGAGGAAACCTCTCCCTCGTAGAACCCATAGGGACACGTAGACACAGACGAGATGCCAACAAAGTATATAGCCTTGGTCTCACTCCTATCTGTGGAGAGGTCACGAAAGACCCGATGTTCTGATCTCCCCGCTGGCTGGGTGACAACAACTCCAGTGGCCAGCGAGCGTGACCGCGTCCGGACCCCATCCATCCTTTGGTTTCCATTTCGAAAGAGAAGAGGCCGGTTTCCTGCAAAGATACCCAAAGCCGCAGCAACAACCCAACCCGAAGAAGACCAGAGCGTCTGTCTCCCCGAGCCAGCCGAGCACTGGTTCCTCACCAACAGTCGGGACATTACTGATGGAGCCAGAGGGATTTTTAGGTTAGGTTCTGGTCCCTGGGCTGGCCTCATTGCCAGCTTTCTCTAATCGCGGAGAGCATAGCATTCAGGCATGAGCAAAGCACCCCATTCACCCGGTTTGGGCCATCTGAGCCTCAGGTTCCCCTTCCACGTGTCCCAGGTCAGTGAGCACTTGCAAGTAAGTATAGGCCCCCTAAGCAGCCCAGGGGTAGCCTGCCAGAGTTTCCTGTGGCTGGCGGGGGGTGTGTGTGTGTGTGTGTGTGTGTGTGTGTGTGTGTGTCTCGTGTGCTCAACCTTCGCTGCAGGGTTCTCTAGGGTCTGGTTCGGTTCGCCCCGCTTTTCTGCGTGCGCGTGCACGTGCGTGTGCATGCTCCATAAGGAGCTGGGGCGTCCTCGGGAGGAGGGACGCCGTAGAGAGTGGACAGTTTATTCTCTGATCTTGGTACGGGCAAGGCTGTAGGGCTTGAACTCTGTGGGAACCAGGAAGGTTTTCTTCCGTTTTCTCATCGTCAGTTTTGGCAGGTTGCCTTTTAGTGATCGATCGATCCGATCGAAACAAAACAAAACAAAACAAAACAAAACAAAACAACACAACTTTTTTTTTTTTTCCTTTTTGTAAAGATTCTGTTTATTTTCTCCTGAGACACAGTGAGTGAGAGAGTCGGACACACAGGCAGAGGGAGAAGCAGGCTCCATGCTTGGAACCCGACGTGGGACTCTGATGCCGGGCCTCCAGGATCAGGCCCCGGGCTGAAGGCGGCGCTCAACCGCCGAGCCACCCGGGCTGCCCACCTTTTTCTTTTTCTTTTTTTCTTTTAATTTTTTTTTTTCCAGAAGATTTTAGGTGTATGCGATGTTTACACCCAGGTTAGGGCTCATCCTCGCAACCGAGAAATATAGAGTCCCACACTCCCCCGACAGTGCCAGCCAGCAGTCACGCACCCCTTCATCGATTTCATTTGTTCATTTGCTTGCTTGCTTGCTTGCTTGCTTCCTGGCTTGCTTATGTATACATTCATTCAGCCGGTCAGTCGGTCAGCCGATCAGTTCAGTCAGTCAGTCAGTCAGTCAGTCCTTTTAATGAATCATTCATTCTTTCCTGTTTTAGAGGTGTTCTTTATTTATCCATGAGAGACACACAGAGACAGGCATTGACAGACTGCAGAGAGAAGCAGGCTCCCCGCGGGGAGCCCCAAGTGGGAGCCGGGGCCCCAGGACCCCAGGATGATGACCTGACCCCAAGGCAGATGCTGAACACGGAGCTACCCAGGCGTCCCCGTTGCTTGACTTTTCAGGGGAGGCAGACAGGCAACGTGCATTCAGTGGCACGGAAATAGAGCCCAACTAGTGCTGAGTTTTCTGTGAGCCGTTTGGCCCTGGGTCAGTGTGAAAGCCATTGGAGCAGGGCCCAGAAACGTTCAAGGCCGAGAATTTCCTTCCTCCATAATCATTTCACAGACGCTTAATTGAAAGTGGTATCTACCTATCGTATGGCAAACGTCTTTCTCTGTTTGGGTTCTAGCCAAGACCCAGAGAGTCGAAGCCCCCAACCTCACGGACTGAAAGTCGCCAGTTGGATGCAGAGATAGTTAGGCAGGCAGGCAGGCAGGCAGGCAGGCAGGCAGAGCCGGAAAGGCAGGCGCCACACCGGTGAGTCCAGGTGTGAGGAATGTGGGATCGCAGGGCAGCTGGGTCGCAGCCTGGTCCGGATCCGCCCGGGTCAGTAGCGTTTCCTGACACAGGACGGCAGGACGGGGCGCCAAAGAGGGGCCTTGGGGTGGCTTTCCTCCTCCGCCTCCTTGGGATGGGGACATCTGCCCCACTCGGGGCATGCCCCCCACCCGCCCACGCGCCCACCCCCACACGCTGGCCACCGGTCGGTCCCGCAGGCGCCTGCCTTCCGAACCACCCAGGCTGCACCGGTTCCATGTCCGGTTCCGGTTCCGGTTCCGGCCCAGGCTCCGGCCCCAGGCAAGGGCGCACTTGCAAATATCATCCATGGGAGGCTTCCTGCTGCCCTCACTCCTACAGATCCGGGACACCGGAGGGTGGGGGGGGGTGGGAGCGGTTCCCAGATGGGATGTAGAAATGTCCGCCAACCGAAACCCGTCCTTCCCGCGTCATCTCCCCACGACGTGACGCGACACCCTGTGCGGTGTGTGGAGAGAGACCCTTTGTCTCGCCGCCACCGCTACAGCAACCGAGGACAGTCCTCAAACAGGAGCACGGTCCCATGAGCATCGGTCCCATCTGAACCTATTCCCTAGTTGGGGATCCTAGGGTGTGTCTAGGGATAGACCTGGAGCACGAGGTCCTGTGTGTGGGAACCAGATGAACGAACGCGCAAGACCGTGGGTGGCGGTGGGAAGGAAGAGGTGCGGACGAGGTGTGCCCGGGTGGCATACCCGCGTTTGAGCGGCTGCCTTCCACTCGGCTCCCGGCATCATCACAGCGTTTTGGGGATCCAGCACCGCACCGGGCTCCCCGCGTGGAGCCTGCTTCTCCCTCTGCCTGCCTCCCGGCCTCCTTCTGTGTGTCTCCCTTGAATAAATACAGTTTATTTATTCATTTATTTGTTAAAGATTTTATGTATGTATGTATGTATGTATGTATGTATGTATGTATTCGAGAGAGAGAGAGAGAGAGAGAGAGAGAGAGAGAGAGAGAGGCAGAGATCCCATGCCCGATCAATACAGTTTAAGAAATTAAACTTAAGGGATCCCTGGGTGGCGCAGCGGTTTGGCGCCGCCTGCAGCCTGTGGTGTGATCCTGGAGACCCGGGATCCAGTCCCACATCGGGCTCCCTGCATGGAGCCTGCTTCTCCCTCTGTCTGTGTCTCTGCCTCTCTGCCTCTCTCCCTCTCTCCCTCTCTCCCTCTCTCTCTCTCTCTCTCTCTCTCTCTCCCTGACTAAAAAAAAAATCCTTAAAAATAATGAATGAATGAATGAATGAATAATAAATGAATGAATAAATAAATAAATAGATAAATAAATAGATAAATAAATAAATAAAATTTTAAAAATTAAAAAAAAGAGAGTTAAAAAATGGAATGGACAGATAACTTGGCGAGGAGGATGTGTGAAGGTATGTAATGCCGCTGAGCGACTCTAGGCTTAGAAAGGGTTACAAGGTTCCACCGTAGGTGACGCCTGTCTTTTGGACCACAACCGAAACACAAAACAAGACCCCCTGTCCCTGGCTCAGAGTAAGGGAGTTCCTGGGTCAGGCTGGAGGGGGTTCCTGTGGTCCGCAGAGTGCAGAACCCCGGTTCAGCCATCTGGACTCTTTTCTTCCTGTCCTCGGAGACAGGCGTGGTCGCAGACGGCACACGCCTGTAAAGGCAAGGCCAGAAGGAAGAACTTCAGCATCCCTTTGGCTCTTCTTTTCTGTTCTTCCGGTTGTTGTGGTTCCGGTGTTGTTGAGCCTCAGCATTTCCAAGCACCTTGGAGGGGCAACCTGGGAGGCTCGCTGAGGTTA
>NW_027325761.1:67500-72500 GCF_048418805.1 Vulpes vulpes
GGGCCTGGACCCTCGGGCATCCATCCGGGTCGGTCCCGGTGGAACAAGGGGATAAGTAGTTCTCCTTTTCTTTGCTGTGCCTGTGGGGTCTAACAAGACACCACAGTGTCTTGTTTCTTTGTAATGAGGTGGCGGAGGGGTGTATCTCGATCACCACCATTCCAGGGCCCACAAACTGTGACGGGAGCACAGCGCATCCCACCGCCCACCCCAACCCCAACGGCGGCGGGGGTGGGGGTGGGGGTGGGTGGGGGCAAAGCTGGTCATCCGTATGAAGTGTGACGGTGATAGCTCCCAGGACACGTCTTTTTACAGGAAACCCACAGGGACCGCGGATACGCAGAGATGACTGAGGCCGATGTCAATCCGAAGGCCTACCCCGTGGCAGATGCCCACCTCACCAAGAAACTCCTGGACGCTTGTTCAGCAGTCCTGTAACTACAAGCAGCTTCGGAAAGGAGCTCACGGAGCCACCAAAACCCTCCACGGAGGCATCCCTGAGTTCATCCTGATGGCTGGCTGCAGACGCCGAGCCCCTGGAGGTCATCCCACACCTTCCGCTGCCTGCCGCGCCGCGCCACGTGAAGAGAAGAACGTGCCCTACGGGTGTGTTCGTGCGCTCCAAGCAGGCCCTCGGGCGGGCGGGCCTGCGGGGTGTCCGGGTGTCCTAGTGTCATTTGCCAATACGCTCCTGCCGTCTGCTTCGGTAACGTGACGTCGTTCCCCTTCCCCCCCCAAATCCCAACCCATGCCCCTGAGGGTGGCAGGGCAGCAGCGTACCAAAGAGATGTGCTGCAGAATTCGAGGCTACCTGGGTGAGTCAGACAGGCGGCAGCTGACGTAAGGAGTTGAGAAGTGGCTAGGGAAAAAAAAAGAAAAGAAAAAGAAAGAAAGAAAGAAAGAAAGAAAGAAAGAAAGAAAGAAAGAAAAAGAAAGAAAGAGAGGGTCCACTGATGATGCCGGAATGAAGTCTGAGCAAGTCACGGAGACGTGACCGGAAGCTACAGCAGAGACCTCGGAATCAAGGAAACATGCTCTCTGGTGAATGGAGTCGTCTTTCACGGACGCTCGGTACCAGGTCTGAGAGGCCTTACGCCTGTTTCCTGCCAGAATCGGATCAGATGTATGTATCCTTTATCACATCAGACGGACAGTGCCAGCCTGTCATTCTGGTGAGCATCCTAATAAAGAAATATCTTCAAACTCCACCGCACCCCCCCTCCAAAAAATAAAGGAAACCAACAACCATGCATTGGCTCCAAAGGCGTAGATGTCGCCCCAGCCGCCCCCCCCCCCCCCCCGCCGCCCCGCGTCCTCTAAAAACTCAATCTATGTGTTCCCCACTCCCACTGTCAGGCTCCCGTGGTGGCCCAATGGCTCAGGTGATTTTTGCTCCTTACAGGGGGGCGGCGGGATGAGGAGGGGGGGCGGCGATGGCGTTGGAGGCACCCGGGATGATGGCAGAGGAGTTGACCACTCCATCCACAGGAGTGTTGCAGAAACGGGGGGGGGGGGGGTGCGGGGGCCGCGGGGGAGGCGGAGGCGCAGAGGCGGCAAGGCAGTCCCCGCCCCCGCCAGGACTGAGACAGATTTAAAGGTTTTTATTTTTTTCCTTTTTTTTTTTTTTTAAGGATTTCTTTATTTACTCCTGAGAGACACAGAGAGAGGCGGACTGAGACAGATTTAAAGGTTTTTATTTTTTTCCTTTTTTTTTTTTTTTTTTTTTTTAAGGATTTCTTTATTTACTCTTGAGAGACACAGAGAGAGGCAGACAGAGACACAGGCAGAGGGAGAAGCAGGCTCCCCGCAGGCAGGGAACCGGATGCGGGCACAGGACCCCAGGGTATCCCTTCCACCTCCCCCCCCCCCCCCCCCCCCGCATCACACCCTGAGAGGAAGGCAGCCGCCCAACCACTGAGCCACCCAGGTGTCCACCCGTCCCTCTTGTCCCTCTTTTCCTTTCTCTATCCGTCAACCTTCCAGCCTTCCGCCTCCAACGCCGCCTGTTCCTTCATGTCGGTTTCCTCCTGGAAAACAGGCCTTGTCCGTGGTTGCCTTTCAGCCCTCTGAAAGAGGTGGAGGCGCAGGCAGTGGGTTGGGCATCGGTTCTGGTGCTCGTCCGTGCGCGCGTGCGTGTGGACTTCGGATTTCTGGCGTCTGCCTGCCTGGCCTGCTTTCCCCGTCTTCTTCATGATTTGGACTCATGGGAAGTGTGTGTGTGTGGGGGGGGGGGGGAGTCGGGTCCTTATTTCTCTGGACCACCTCTTGGGTCCCATCCCACGAGGCATCTTTCTGATGGGGTGACCTGGAAGTCCGAACGTAGGGAATTTTCTTTTCTTTCTTTTCTTTTCTTTTCTTTTCTTTTCTTTTCTTTTCTTTTCTTTTCTTTCTTTCTTTCTTTCTATTTTTGCCGGATTTTGAGAGAGAGAGAGAGAGAGAGAGAGAGAGAAAGGGGCAGAGACCTAGGCAGAGGGAGAAGCAGGCTCCAATGCAAGGAGCTCGATGTGGGGCTGGATCCCCGGATCCTGTGATCACGACGTGCCCCTAAGGCAGATGCTCCACACGGAGCCACCCAGGCGTCCCCGTTTCTGTATTATAAGGGAGACAGACAGGCAACGTGTGTTCAGAGGGACGGAAACACAGCCCGTGTGCTGAGGTTTCTCGGAGCCCTTTGGACCTTTGGCCGGTGCGAAAGCCAAGGGAGCGGGGCCCAGAAACGTTCAAGGCTGAGAATTCCCTTGCTCAATATTCATTTCGCAGATGCCTGATTGCAAGTGGTATGGAATGGAATGGAATGGCATGGCATGGCATGGCATGGCATGGCATGGCATGGCAAAGGTGTCTGTCTGTTTGGGTTACTAGCAGGACCCAGAGAGCCGAAGCTCTCGACCTCAGGGACTTGAAGTTGCAAGTTGGATGCCAGAGATAGAGAGGTAGGCTCAGGCAGGCAGGGCCAGAAAGCTGGCTCGCCCGCCCGGGGAGTCCAGGTGTGAGGCATATGGGATCGCAGGGCAGCTGGGACACAGCCTGGTCCGGATCCACCCAGGTCCAGTAGCGTTTCCCCGACTCAGGAAAACGTCGGGCGCCCAAGCGGGGCCTTCCTTAGGGATGTTTCGCTCCCGCTCCCGCTCCCGCTCCCGCTCCCGCTCCCGCTCCCCCTCCCCCTCCCCGGGACGGGGACATCTGCACCGCTAGGGGGCGCACCGGCCGCCGCCGGCGGCGGCCGCGTCTTCCGAACCACCCATGCCGCCCCGGTTCCGGTTCCGGTTCCGGTTCCAGCCCCCGGGAAGGGCGCACTTGGAAACGTCATCCGAGGCGTCCTGGAGCCCTCACCCCCAAAGATCCGGGACACCGGACGGCGGGCGTCGTTCCCGATCGGTTGTAGAAATGTCCGCAAGGGGATCCCTGGGTGGCTCAGCGGTTTAGCGCCTGCTTTTGGCCCAGAGCGCGATCCTGGAGTCCCGGGATCGAGTCCCACGTCGGGCTCCCGGCATGGAGCCTGCTTCTCCCTCCTCCTGTGTCTCTGCCTCTCTCTCTCTCTCTCTCTCTCTCTCTCTCTCTCTCTCTCTCTTTCTCTATCATAAATAAATAAATAAATAAATAAATAAATAAATAAATCTTAAAAAAAAAAAAAAAAAAAAAGAAATGTCCACAACCCCAAAGCCCTCCTTCCTGCCTCACGTCCCCACGCCCCGGCACCGTGTGCGCAGGGAGAGGGGCCCTCCGCTTTGTCGCCACCGCTACAGCAGACAAGAACACGTCCTCAGCACAAGAACGGTCCCATGAGAATCGGCCCCGTCTTAGCTTATTCCCTAGGCGGATACGGTAGGGTGTCGTGTAGAGATAGACGTAGAGCACGAGGTCGCGTGCGGGAAGCAGAGGAACACGCAAGGCCTTGGGGGAAGCAATGGGGAGTAAGAGGGGTGCGTTAGGGACGCCCGGGATCGAATCCCACATCGGGCTCCCAGTGTATGGAGCCTGCTTCTCCCTCTGCCTGTGTCTCTGTCTCTGTCTCTGTCTCTGTCTCTCTCTCTCTCTCTCTCTGTGTGTGTGTGTGACTATCGTAAATAAATAAAAATCTAAAAAGAAAAAAAAGAAAGAAGAAAGAAAAGAAAGAAAGAAAGAAAGAAAGAAAGAAAGAAAGAAAAAGAAAGAAAGAAAAAAAAAAAAGGCCAACTCGCGGCAACGGCGGGTGGCCCGGGCAGTCGAGCTCCGCCTTCAGCCCAGGGCGTGGTCCTGGAGACGCGGGCTCAGAGTCCCACGTCGGGCGTCCTGGATGGAGCCTGATACTCCGTCTCTCCGTCTCTGACTAAAGAAAGAAAGAAAGAAAGAAAGAAAGAAAGAAAGAACAATGAATAATGAATGAATGAACGAATAAAAAGTAAGCAAATAAGCAAATAAGCAAGTACATCCATCCATCCATCCATCCATCCATCCATCCATCCAAACATCCAAACATCCAAACATCCAAACATCCAAACATCCAAACAAACAAACCTTCCAAGAAAAGAAAAGAAAAAAAAAGGCCAACTTGCGGGAACGGCCGGGTGGCCCGGCGGTCGAGGTCCACCTTCAGCCCCGGGCGTGGTCCTGGAGACGCGGGCTCAGAGTCCCACGTCGGGCGCCCTGGATGGAGCCTGCTTCTCCGTCTTTCCGTCTCTGTCTGATAAATCAATCGATCAATCAATAGTAGGCAAATAAGTAAATACATACACACATACACACACACACACATACATACATAGATACATACATACATACATACATACATACATACATAGAAACCTTCCCCCTCCACCCCCCAAAAAAAGGGAGAAAAAAGAAAAAGGCAAACTGGTGGCGACGCATGGGTGGCACGGCGGTCGAGCGCCTCCCTTCGGTCCAGGGCACGATCCCCGAGTACCGCATCGGGTTTCGCGTGCGGTGTGTCTTTCTCCCCGTGCCTAGCTTTCTGCCTCTGTGCGCCTGTCACGAATAGATCCGTAAAGGGGGGGAGGGGG
>NW_027325761.1:85000-100000 GCF_048418805.1 Vulpes vulpes
GGGGGGCGGGCCGCCCCGCCCCAACCCCCCCCGGCCGCGCGCACACTCGCACACGCACGCGGGCAACACACCCCGCACCGGACGCCGGCCCGGCCCGACGGTATCCTCCCCCATCTCGGAGGGGGGAGGCGCAGGCCGCGGTAGGCAAAGAGCGGCGCTCTGCCCAAACACGTCGCGACGGTAGTCAACCCCGCGTCGGTGGCCACACTACACGCGCAGAGGAGGGGCAGCGGCTGGGGGCTCCGGTACCCCAAGGCACCCTCTCGGATCGCTAGAGAAGGCTTTCTCACCGAGGGCGCATCGCCCCCCCCTTCGTCCCCCCAAACGGGCCCCACCAAACGGCGCTCCGGGGCCGACAGGGCTCGCGGGGCGGGCGCAGGTCTCCGGCAAGGGACAGGCACAGGGCAACCCCGAGCGCTCGCGGCCGGTGCCCCCTCGAGGACACCACCCTCCACCTCGCCCGAGCACGGCGCGGCCACGTCACCGCCCAGAGGGGAGAGCTCCCCGCCTCCCGCGAGGCGGGCGAGACCGAGGAACGGAGACGGGGGCACGACCCGTGCCGGGAGAGAGGGGCAGCCCCTCGGGCTGGCCAAGCGCCCGGGGCGCTGGCTCGGCCCGCCGCGGGCGCTCACGCGTCCCCACCAAGTCCTCCGAGTCACACCGCCCCCACACCACCCCCGCCGGCGCGGCGAGGGGGAGGGGAGGGGGAAGGAAGACGAGGCGCCCGGGCCCCCGCCAGGGGCACGGGTGCGCCTCCCTTGCCGACTTCCGCCACCCGCTCCTCGGACGCGCCACCGACGGCGGCGGCGGCGGCCCGAGGGGAGTCGACGGGGAAGGAAACGACGCCACCGCTCGGCCTCAGGCACCTGAGGCGACCTGGAGCGCTCCAGGGGCACCACGGAGGGCCGGGCGCAACGCGCTCAAGCGCGCCCAGGCCGGGCGGTGAGCAGCGCGGCGTCGGGCAGGCCCTCCCCGCGGAGGGGAGGGCCGCTCGCCACGGACCCAGGCCTTCAGGAAAGGCCGGCGAGAGTGTCCGCCGCGTCAGAGGACCCCGGTCCCGCCAGCGCCGCGAGGCAAGAAGGCGGGAGGGCGGGGTCGGGCCGGAGTCCGCACCACCCCCAACCCCGGCGCGCGCCCCCCCGCGCACCCGCCGTCACGACGGCCGGGCGTGGAGGAGCCGGGGAGGGAGGGGCCCGCGGGCAGAGCGAGAAGAGCGGTCGCATCCGCCATGGATGCCCGTCCCTCGTCTGACGCGGCTTAGGCCCGGCCCAGGAGAGCACGAGATCACCACATCGATCGATCGGCAGCAAGCTGCGGCCCCGAGGGGGCTTCCCGAGGAGCAAAAGCCCAGCGAGGACGGCGACCGGGGGGACCTGCTTCCGCCTCACCGGCAGCCCCTCGACCCCCAGGGGGCAGGAGCGACCGGACAACCCCAGAGACAGCGGGGGACGCCTGACACGCGGCACGGAGCCTTGCGGGACAGGGGTTGTCACGGCCAACAGCCGGGTGCCCACGGCATGGAGCGCACGGGGGTAAAAGACCCACCGCCACCTGCCCACACCGCCCTCCCTCGGGTGCCAGAGACCGGAGGGTGACACCACGACCCGGGCCACCTGGAGTCCAGCGCGAGAGCCGGCGCGCAGGCCCAGGCGGACGGCTCAGGCTCCAGTGAGCGAGGACAGGGACCGGCTCGGCCGCGCGGTCAAGCCCAGAACCCCACACGCGCCCAGAGGCCCACATCTCCAAGGCGAGCGACGGACCGACTGTCTTTTCCGTCTGCCTGTCTGTCGCCGAAACACAACGTGTCAGCACCTACCTGGCAACAAAAAATGTTCATTTCGGGCGAGAAAATAGCCGCGCCTGCTGGCGGGGACCAGCCACAGGTCACCGCGACCTCCCGGGACCGTGGCACGGCCACTGTCCCCAAAACCTGCCCCACGGCGCCCCCCCACCCCCACCCCACGGAGCCCCCCGGGCTATCTGGTCGACCCAGGGTGGGGAGGGGGGAGGGGCGATACGCGGGAGGTGGAGACGGCCACGCCGCCACGCCGCCACGCCAGTGATCTCCAAGAGGAGACTTTGAAAAATCGTCAAAGTTCTCCGGAGGCACCGTGCGGAGGCCGTCCCCCGCGGCCCTCAGGACCGCCCCGTGCCTACCGCCGTCCCCAACCCCGGCACGGGCCAGGGGAGGTGGAGGGCCACGCGGGCAGAGGCAGCCTCACCGGGAATCGCCACCGGGGCCGGCCGGCCGGCCCACCCCCGCGTGGCACCCGGTCCGACCGGGACCCACCTCCGCAGCGGACCTCGGAAAACGGGGAGAAAATCGCGTCCGACGCCCGGGACCCCCACACGTGCCCGCAGCCGGGTCTGTCGCGCCACCCACGGGCTTCCCCTCCAGGCTCGGACCGGTCCCCGTCGCCAGGGCGTGACAACGGGAGACAACCGCGTGACACGGAAGGCCCGAAGATCGCCCGGAGCCACAGGACGGACGGCGGGACACACCCTGTCCCCTTCCCCCGAGGCGGCCCAGGTCGGTCCTCGCGGGCGGAGGAGGAGCCACCGGCGGGTGCTGGTCGACCCACCCAGGCGGCCCGCACGCCCTCCTCCGGGAGCGAGGCGGAGGCGACAACAGCGACAGCGGCGACAGCGACACTCCCTCGCAGCTCTGGAGGTCCAATCTCCGGCGAGCGCATCGCGCGCCGATGCCCCGGCGACAGCCGGACGCCCGCGCCGGGGCCGCCCTCCTCCTGGAACTCGGCCCCGGGAAACCGCCACCAAAGCCTGTTCCTTGCTGTCGCCGCCGAGCCTCCGGAGGGGACACGCTCTATAAAAGCGGCCGCCAGGTGGCACCCGACAACCGGCGCGAACGACAGCGGGACAGATCCGGGCGGCGAGGCCGTCAGGACGCCTCGGATCTCGCCTCTCGGCCCGGGGACGGGCGGAGGGCCCCGGGAGCACTCCTAGGACAGCAACGGATGCACTGTTTTTTCTCGTGTCCTTCCTTTTTCTTTTTAGGATTTAATTTGTATATTTAGAAGAGGAAGGAAGGAGGGAGGGAGGGAGGGAGGGAGGGAGGGAGGGAGGGAGGGAGGGAGGCCACGAAGGAGGTCTGAACCAAAGGCGCTGGAGAGGACGGTGTGCCCCCCCCCTCCCCCGCACCACCTTCACCTCCACCCTCTCAGCGTCTGGGACCTGACCCCCCCCCCCCCCCCAAATACTTGTCTATTGGGTTGAATGAGAAGAGGTTGTGGAAGAGGAACTCCATGGGGGGGGGGGGGGAGGCTCAAAGAACATAAGGATTTTCTCTTTTCTTTTCTTTTCTTTTCTTTTCTTTTCTTTTCTTTTCTTTTCTATAACACAATCTGTTTCTCCAGAATTCTCCTGCTCATGCTCCACTTCCTGTCCTTGAAGAGAAGAATGTCATTCACTCCCCTCCTGGCGCTCCCCTCCAAGGCACCTTCCAGGGGCAGGAGAGGGGGTGTGCTTCTCTTCTCAGAGGAAAAGGAGGGGAGTCAGCAGGACCTTCTTTCACCTGGGGGGGGTGGGGGGAGCGGCGGTGTGCCTGTGTTTCTTTGCTGCTGCTGCTACTCTATCAAAGTGTCTCCAGGTAGGGAGGCCGGGGTGGCTCAGCGGCTGAGCGCCTGCCTTTGGCCCAGGGCGTGATCCCGGGGTCCTGGAGTCGAGTCCCCACAGCGGGCTCCCTGCATGGATGGAGTCTCCTTCTCCCTCTGCCTGCGTCTCTGCCTCTGCGTGCGTCCGTGCGTGCGTGCCTGCGTGCGTGCGTCGTCGTCGCGTCCGTCCGTGCGTCCGTGGTGCGTGCGTGCGTGCGTGTGCGTGCGTGCAGCGCTGCGCGCGCGTCTCATGACTACCTAAATAAAATCTTCAATCAATCAATGTGTCTATGATTCAAAACAGTAATCTGGTTTCCTTCGTATCCAAGTCAATATCTCAGATTTGACTTTTGACAGGAGAAGGGAGGGGGGCGGGCCACATTTTTCTTCTGCCGTGGCCTGGCGTGGCCTGGGCGTGGCGTGGCGTGGCGTGGCGTGGCAGAGAAAGAGAAGATGGGCGGGCACAGACCTGTGCATATTCTTCTCTGTCTGTCGTGGGGGTGAGCAGAGGGAATCGGATTCGGCTCTCACGGGATGGGGTTCTAATTTCTCCGTGGACAATTGGGCAGAATGTCAGGCGAACAGAGGACGAGTAATGGTCAGAAGACCATGGACAACAAGATCGGCTATAGATGCTGGAGTTTCCAGAGCAATGATTTCATCAGAGGCATGTGAATGCCAAAGACTTCCAGGGAGCATGTTTGTAGACGCCTCGGCCTGTAGGTCCTTTCAAATGGACAGTGCTCCCATCAGGTCAGTCACGTTAGCATATCTTCTCCAGCTCCCGCGAGCAGTGTAGCAGTGTGGTCATGCAATTCAATTCTACTTTGGGCCTAACGGGGGATGGGACCGTGCCACAGAAAGGGAGACAGCATCAAGTCCTTGAGCCTAAGGCATGTCTAAGACAGTGACTCTCTAAAGTACATGGAGGCAGAAGGAGGCCAGCTGGAGTTTTGTTGTGTGGGTTGCGTATCTGTGGCAATGGGGTGGGTGTGGGTGGCTGATGTTTGTTTTCTGGACGAAGTGAAAGAACCCTTTGAGTGCAAGTATTTGCAGAAGGGGTCCGGCGGGATGGGAAGGTGTGGGTCAGTCCATTCACCGAGAAAACCGGAGACTCGGCCTTTTTAAGAACTAGGCAACGGAAGGAGTATAGCTTGGCTCATCGCAGCAACTGGCAACTCAGCAGAAACAATAGAACATTCCCAGAATGAATGGAGTTTGCAGGAGCCAACGTGAGCATGCCCCACCACCCTCCGCGGGTGCGTCCGTGTAAAAACACACACACACACACACACACACACACACACACACACACGCCTTCCATTCCCAAATCCACCAGAGGACTCAGGGTTGGTTGGGGGCGGGGATGGAGGGTGGCGGGTGGCAGAAGGGAGGTTCAGGGCCATCCATTCCAATGGCCCTCATTCAATCATTTCATTCAAATGCACATGGTTGTCTGTTACAGTCCGAGCCTGGGACTTCTCTCCATTGAATGGCTTTCTGCACCTCCCCCAACCCTCAGGCTGCGGCTCCCAAACTGTGGGGGAGGGGACAGAAGAAAAGAGAAGAGAAGAGGAGGGGAGGGGAGGGGGAAAGAGAAGGGCAAAGAGGATGTATGAAGAACTCACATTGTTTGGGGTCCAAAAGCGACCCCCCCTGGTTTCCTGACCCAGGAAACCCCAATAAACCCTTTGGGAATCAATCCTGGATGTGGAGGATGCCATCTCACTCTAATGCCTTCCAGGGGTGGGGGTGCATCTGGGAGGGCGTGGCATGGCGGGGTCTGGTGAATCTGATGGGGAGTTAAACACATGACCGTGGTGTCTTAGGGTCCAGAGGCCAAACACAGGCATGGAGTGATAAGGGCGAAGGACTAAGGGAGGCCTGGCCAGGGACAGTTCTGACTCATCCACCCTGGGTGAGGGCCCAACAAGCACACTTTTTCCTCTGAAGCGAAGGGCCAGCAGTTTCCTGGTTCCCCATCGACCTGTCCTCCCTCTCGCACCCACTTCCCAAGGGAAATCCTCAGTCTCATTCGAAGTAGTCACCGGCTGTGTCACAAGCCACCTTCTGTCTACTAAAAGGAGTAAGGAAGATGGACAAACATGAACCAGCCCGACAGATGGCACCTCCGCACGGAAGGGTTGGGGGGTGGGGCTGTCCCCGGACAAAACGTGACTCTGAGCTTGAAAACATGAAAGGGCAGAAGCTTCCGCCCCGGGCCCACCCCACCCCCACCCCCACCCCCGCAGGCCCGCTCAGTCGGAAGAGCACTCAACTTTTGATTGCAGTCAGGCTTGTGAGTTCGAGCCCTACGCTGGGTCTAGAGATGATGAAAAATGAAGGAACGAACTCTCAATAACTTAAGTACGAATGGGGCGCCTGGGTGGCTCAGCGGTTGAGCGTGTTTAGCGTCTGCCTTCAGCCCAAGGCCTGATCCTGGAGACCCAGGATCCAGTCCCACGTCAGGCTCCCTGCATAGAGTCTGCTTCTCCCTCTGCCTGTGTCTCTGTCTCTGTGTCTCTCATGAATAAATAAATAAAATATTTTAAAAAAAAGAAAGAAAGAAAGAAACGACTACAACATTCCATTGTAGGTGACGTCTATTTTTCTTTTTTACCACAACTGGGAAAACAAAACAAAACAAACAACAACAACAACAACAAGACACACCCCCCCCCCCCCACCACCACCACCACCCCACCCTGTCCTTGGCTCAGCGTAAGGGAATTCCTGGGTCAGGTTGAAAGAGGGGGAGGGGGTGATATCCTGTCGTCTGCAGTGTGGAAAACCAGGGTTCAGCAACCTGGAATTGTTTCCTCTTCCTCACCAGGTAGACAGACGTGGTCACTGTCATCATCCCTGCAAAAGCAAGGCAAGAGGGAAGAACCTCAACATTTCCAAGCACCTTGTAGGGGCACCTGGGAGGCTCGCTGGGGTTAAGCAGCTGACTCTCGGTTTCGTCCGCCAGGAGGTGGCACTCTTGACTCGCCCAGTGAGGCCGTGGCGACCTCTGGAAGGAAGGTATCAGGCTCAGGGTTTCCGAGGGGCTCGGCTGGCTCCCCGAGGAGAAGTGGATCTGAGTGTCTCCAGGCTGTCTGATCCTATCTGAGTCTTAGGATGCGATTCCAGGGGCCCGTGGCCCGCTCGGTCAGTAGAGAGCACGACTCTTGACCTCCAGGTCGTGAGTGGGAGCCCTACGTTGGGAGTAGAGATCACTCTGAAAAATAAACCTGGGGGGGGGGGGGCGGGGGGCGGCGGAGGAAGAGAAGAGAAAAGAAAAACAGATGCCATTGCACTCAAGGAAGGCAGGCCTTGGTGATACAAGGGATTCTTCCAACAGTGGCCGGTTACAATGAGAACGTATTCCCACAGAACAGACCTCACGCAGATGATTGGCAATTGCCATAAAAGAAAGATAACTCATTAGAAAAAGAGAGAGAAAGAAAAGAAAAGAAAAGAAAAGAAAAGAAAAGAAAAGAAAGAAAAGAAAAGAAAAGAAAAGAAAAGAAAAGAAAAGAGATAACTCACTGAGAGTTTCTGAACACTGACGGGTCACAGGTAGGGAGAAAAGATAAGGATTTTGAAGATTTTTTTTTCTTTAGGTTTTATGTATTTATTCATGAGAGATACAAACACACAGAGAGATAGAGAGAGAGAGAGAGGGAGAGAGAGAGAGATTGAGAGAGAGAGAGAGAGAGAGAGAGAGAGAGAGGCAGAGACACAGGCAGAGGGAGAAGCAGGCTCCATGCAGGGTCTCCAGGATCACGGCCTGGGCTGAAGGCAGCGCTAAACCGCTGAGCCACCCGGGCTGCCCAAGGATAAGGATTTTAATTTGTTTACAATCTCACACGTTCCTAAAATTTCTCTAAGGTATAGATATCTCTACAAAGTTTCCTTCAAACTGGAAGAGCAAACATGAGGGGATCAGCAGTGATTTGAACAAGAGTCCTTTAAAAAGGGTCATCAGGGGATCCCTGGGTGGCGCAGCGGTTTGGCGCCTGCCTTCGGCCCAGGGCGCGATCCTGGAGACCCGGGATCGAGTCCCACGTCGGGCTCCCGGTGCATGGAGCCTGCTTCTCCCTCCAGCTGTGTCTCTGCCTCTCTCTCTCTCTGTGACTATCATAAATAAATAAAAATTTAAAAAATAAAAAAAAAATAAAAAAAAAAAAATAAAAAGGGTCATCAGGATGCCTGGGTGGTTCAGTGGTGGGAGCGGCTGCCTTTGGCTCAGGGTGTGATCCTGGAGTCCCGCATGGGTCTCTCCCTGCAGAGCCTGCTTCTCCCTCTGCCTGTGTCTCTGCCTCTCTCTCTCTCATTGTGTCTCTCGTGAATAACTAAATAAAATCTTTAAAAAACAAAAACAAAGACACCAGTCATCATTGTCTTTCGCTCTTTTCAGTTCCATGTTGTTCCTTTTAGTTCTGTTTTTTTAAGATTTTATTCATGTATGAGAGAGAGAGAGAGAGAGAGAGAGAGAGAGAGAGAGAGAGAAACAGGCTCCATGCAGGGAGCCTGATGCGGGACTCCATCCGGGGACTCCGGGGTCACGCCCTAAGCCCAAGGCAGAGGCTCCACCGCTGAGCCACCCAGGCGTCCCTGGTTTTGTTCTGGGCAAATGCAGCTATTTCACTAGTTCTGGCAATTCATACTGTTGTTCGATGATCTCGGGGTGACCAGAAACTGAGATGTGTCAAAAGTCCTTTGCGTGGTTCTTCTGGAATCTGGGAAAAATAAACAAACAAACAAACAAATAAATAAATAAATAAATAAATAAATAAGTGTGTGTGTGTGTGTGTGTGTGTGTGTGTGTTGTTTGTTTGTTTTTGCAAGAGCATCAGAACACCTGTACATGACATGGCGGTCACCGGTGGACGTGGTTACAGACCCGAGGAGAGTTGGCTAGAGTGCAGTCGAGAAGAAAAACGGATTATGATTTGTCACACACAGCATTTTAACAATGTACCGGGGCACGTTACCACTTTACGACTTTATGTCGCTTTTGGAACACCCACAGCATTCACACAACCAATATAATCTAAGAGGGCTTATGATTCTTTGTCTGACGCTGCTTCTCACGTGCCTTCACATAGCAGGTAAACGACCTATGTTAGTCAAGAGACTCAACTTAGGGCTAGACTTTTCTGGGATCCGCTGAAAATCCATGAATGAACGGATGAAGGAACCAGCAAACAGCTGAGCAGCCAGCCGGCCAGCCAGATACACAATCCATCCATCCATCCATCCATCCATCCATCCATCCATCCAACCAACCAACCAACCAACATCTCAGAAGCTTTCAAGGCCCAGGCCTATAAAGGATCATGGGTCATTACAAAACTGAAAACAACATCAGTATCTGTTTCGCCAGGGTGGCCCTAGGAGATTCCACAGGAGCTTATAGAGTTGTCCCCAAAACGTAGCTCCTTTAATATTGAGAAGTTTTCACTCTCTCACGGAGGTAATTCGTGGATAAAAAGGAATATAAAAACCTGGCTGGTCTGGAGAGGGAAAATAATAACATATTTTTTTCTTCTCCGTTCACAATCCCTTGCCGTGATTAGACTACCAACGCAAGGAAATCTCCTCATTTTAACAGAGACAAGAGCCGAGTCTTAATGCTATACCAGTGTACTAGTAAAGCTCACTTCTCCCAATCTCAGTCTGTCCTGAGCATGCATACAATTCCTTTTCAAAAAAATCCGCTTCCAGGACGCCTGGGTGTTTCAGTGGTTGAACCTCTGCCTTTGGCTCATGGTGTGATCCCGGGGGGGCCAGGGATCCAGTCCCACAGTGGGCTCCCTGCGTGGATCCCACTTCTCTCTCCTCCCGTGTCTCTGCACCTCTGTCTCTGTGTCTCTCTCTGTGAGTCTCTCACGAATACATAAATAAAAACTTTAAAGAAATTCCCTAGTTGTTTCCTTCAGAAACCCCTTCTACAATGGTCTTTTTTGTTCAGATTCAGCCTTAAGTGTTCTTTGTCTAAAGAAGCAGGCTCTGGGATGCCTGGTGGCTGGTCGTCATTTGAGCATCTGGCTTTGGCTCAGGACGTGATCCCGGACTCCTGGGATCGGGTCCCATACCCGGCTCCTTGCATGGAGCCTTCTTTTCCCTCTCTCTGCCTCCCTCTGTCCCTCCCTCCCTCCCTCCCTCCCTATTAAGTAAATAAAATCTTTTTTTTTTTTTTAAGATTTTATTTATTTATTCTTGAGAGATAGAAGGAGAGACAGAGCCAGAGACACAGGCAGAGGGAGAAGCAGGCTCCATGCACCGGGAGCCCGACGTGGGATTCGATCCAGGGTCTCCAGGATCGCGCCCTGGGCCAAAGGCAGGCGCCAAACCGCTGCGCCACCCAGGGATCCCAAGTAAATAAAATCTTAATTAAAAAAAAAAAAAAAAAAAGCCAGGCTCATTATTTCAGGACAGAATTATTTTCTTTTCCCTCACCAAAACATGTATTCTCACGCCTTGTACGTTTCCTACACGTCTCCTACTTGTCACACACGGAGTTGTTTTCCTTATCGTTCTCCAGTAGTCTCCATTCCATTGGCAGGCTTTTGCAAAATTGTAATATATTAGCTTTCTTTCAGAGAGAGAGCACTGTGTGAAGTGGGGAAGGGGGAGGAGGAGGAGGGAGAGGGAGAGAGTGCGAGACCTACCGAGCATCTTTCCTTTTTTAAACTATTTTGTTTCTTTATTCCCGTGTGAGAGAGAGAGACAGAGACAGAGACAGAGACATGGGCAGAAGCAGGTCCCCGCAAGGAGACAGATGCAGGAAAGGATCCCGGACCGGCATGATCGGGCCCTGAGATGAAGGCAGACGCTTAACCGCTGAGAAACCGGGGGTCCCGAACGAACGAACGAACGAACGGACGGACGGACGGACGGACGGACGGACGGATGAACGAACGGACGGACGGACAGACGGATGGACGGACGAACGAACGAACGAACGAACGAACAGAACTTCATCCCAGATCGTGGGAACTTGTGAAATATTGTCACTCGTCCTTATCTCTCCGAGCTGTCCTGTTCCCGATTTTTACCCGCGCCGGCCTTTGAACTCCTAAGCTACAGTTCCTTTACAAAGGGATGTCAGCAATATAGCATCCGGAGGTAGAGGAAACCTCTCCCTCGTAGAACCCATAGGGACACGTAGACACAGACGAGATGCCAACAAAGTATATAGCCTTGGTCTCACTCCTATCTGTGGAGAGGTCACGAAAGACCCGATGTTCCGATCTCCCCGCTGGCTGGGTGACAACAACTCCAGTGGCCAGCGAGCGTGACCGCGTCCGGACCCCATCCATCCTTTGGTTTCCATTTCGAAAGAGAAGAGGCCGGTTTCCTGCAAAGATACCCAAAGCCGCAGCAACAACCCAACCCGAAGAAGACCAGAGCGTCTGTCTCCCCGAGCCAGCCGAGCACTGGTTCCTCACCAACAGTCGGGACATTACTGATGGAGCCAGAGGGATTTTTAGGTTAGGTTCTGGTCCCTGGGCTGGCCTCATTGCCAGCTTTCTCTAATCGTGGAGAGCATAGCATTCAGGCATGAGCAAAGCACCCCATTCACCCGGTTTGGGCCATCTGAGCCTCAGGTTCCCCTTCCACGTGTCCCAGGTCAGTGAGCACTTGCAAGTAAGTATAGGCCCCCTAAGCAGCCCAGGGGTAGCCTGCCAGAGTTTCCTGTGGCTGGCGGGGGGGTGTGTGTGTGTGTGTGTGTGTGTGTGTGCGTGCGTGTGTGTGTGTGTGTGTGTGTGTGTGTGTGTGTGTCTCGTGTGCTCAACCTTCGCTGCAGGGTTCTCTAGGGTCTGGTTCGGTTCGCCCCGCTTTTCTGCGTGCGCGTGCACGTGCGTGTGCATGCTCCATAAGGAGCTGGGGCGTCCTCGGGAGGAGGGACGCCGTAGAGAGTGGACAGTTTATTCTCTGATCTTGGTACGGGCAAGGCTGTAGGGCTTGAACTCTGTGGGAACCAGGAAGGTTTTCTTCCGTTTTCTCATCGTCAGTTTTGGCAGGTTGCCTTTTAGTGATCGATCGATCCGATCGAAACAAAACAAAACAAAACAAAACAAAACAACACAACTTTTTTTTTTTTCCTTTTTGTAAAGATTCTGTTTATTTTCTCCTGAGACACAGTGAGTGAGAGAGTCGGACACACAGGCAGAGGGAGAAGCAGGCTCCATGCTTGGAACCCGACGTGGGACTCTGATGCCGGGCCTCCAGGATCAGGCCCCGGGCTGAAGGCGGCGCTCAACCGCCGAGCCACCCGGGCTGCCCACCTTTTTCTTTTTCTTTTTTTCTTTTAATTTTTTTTTTTTCCAGAAGATTTTAGGTGTATGCGATGTTTACACCCAGGTTAGGGCTCATCCTCGCAACCGAGAAATATAGAGTCCCACACTCCCCCGACAGTGCCAGCCAGCAGTCACGCACCCCTTCATCGATTTCATTTGTTCATTTGCTTGCTTGCTTGCTTGCTTGCTTGCTTCCTGGCTTGCTTATGTATACATTCATTCAGCCGGTCAGTCGGTCAGCCGATCAGTTCAGTCAGTCAGTCAGTCAGTCAGTCCTTTTAATGAATCATTCATTCTTTCCTGTTTTAGAGGTGTTCTTTATTTATCCATGAGAGACACACAGAGACAGGCATTGACAGACTGCAGAGAGAAGCAGGCTCCCCGCGGGGAGCCCCAAGTGGGAGCCGGGGCCCCAGGACCCCAGGATGATGACCTGACCCCAAGGCAGATGCTGAACACGGAGCTACCCAGGCGTCCCCGTTGCTTGACTTTTCAGGGGAGGCAGACAGGCAACGTGCATTCAGTGGCACGGAAATAGAGCCCAACTAGTGCTGAGTTTTCTGTGAGCCGTTTGGCCCTGGGTCAGTGTGAAAGCCACTGGAGCAGGGCCCAGAAACGTTCAAGGCTGAGAATTTCCTTCCTCCATAATCATTTCACAGACGCTTAATTGAAAGTGGTATCTACCTATCGTATGGCAAACGTCTTTCTCTGTTTGGGTTCTAGCCAAGACCCAGAGAGTCGAAGCCCCCAACCTCACGGACTGAAAGTCGCCAGTTGGATGCAGAGATAGTTAGGGAGGCAGGCAGGCAGGCAGGCAGGCAGGCAGAGCCGGAAAGGCAGGCGCCACACCGGTGAGTCCAGGTGTGAGGAATGTGGGATCGCAGGGCAGCTGGGTCGCAGCCTGGTCCGGATCCGCCCGGGGTCAGTAGCGTTTCCTGACACAGGACGGCAGGACGGGGCGCCAAAGAGGGGCCTTGGGGTGGCTTTCCTCCTCCGCCTCCTTGGGATGGGGACATCTGCCCCACTCGGGGCATGCCCCCCACCCGCCCACGCGCCCACCCCCACACGCTGGCCACCGGTCGGTCCCGCAGGCGCCTGCCTTCCGAACCACCCAGGCTGCACCGGTTCCATGTCCGGTTCCGGTTCCGGTTCCGGCCCAGGCTCCGGCCCCAGGCAAGGACGCACTTGCAAATATCATCCATGGGAGGCTTCCTGCTGCCCTCACTCCTACAGATCCGGGACACCGGAGGGTGGGGGGGGTGGGAGCGGTTCCCAGATGGGATGTAGAAATGTCCGCCAACCGAAACCCGTCCTTCCCGCGTCATCTCCCCACGACGTGACGCGACACCCTGTGCGGTGTGTGGAGAGAGACCCTTTGTCTCGCCGCCACCGCTACAGCAACCGAGGACAGTCCTCAAACAGGAGCACGGTCCCATGAGCATCGGTCCCATCTGAACCTATTCCCTAGTTGGGGATCCTAGGGTGTGTCTAGGGATACACCTGGAGCACGAGGTCCTGTGTGTGGGAACCAGATGAACGAACGCGCAAGACCGTGGGTGGCGGTGGGAAGGAAGAGGTGCGGACGAGGTGTGCCCGGGTGGCATACCCGCGTTTGAGCGGCTGCCTTCCACTCGGCTCCCGGCATCATCACAGCGTTTTGGGGATCCAGCACCGCACCGGGCTCCCCGCGTGGAGCCTGCTTCTCCCTCTGCCTGCCTCCCGGCCTCCTTCTGTGTGTCTCCCTTGAATAAATACAGTTTATTTATTCATTTATTTGTTAAAGATTTTATGTATGTATGTATGTATGTATGTATGTATTTATTTATTCGAGAGAGAGAGAGAGAGAGAGAGAGAGAGAGAGAGAGAGAGGCAGAGATCCCATGCCCGATCAATACAGTTTAAGAAATTAAACTTAAGGGATCCCTGGGTGGCGCAGCGGTTTGGCGCCGCCTGCAGCCTGTGGTGTGATCCTGGAGACCCGGGATCCAGTCCCACATCGGGCTCCCTGCATGGAGCCTGCTTCTCCCTCTGTCTGTGTCTCTGCCTCTCTCCCTCTCTCTCTCTCTCTCTCTCTCTCTCTCTCTCTCTCTCCCTGACTAAAAAAAAAATCCTTAAAAATAATGAATGAATGAATGAATGAATAATAAATGAATGAATAAATAAATAAATAGATAAATAAATAGATAAATAAATAAATAAAATTTTAAAAATTAAAAAAAAGAGAGTTAAAAAATGGAATGGACAGATAACTTGGCGAGGAGGATGTGTGAAGGTATGTAATGCCGCTGAGCGACTCTAGGCTTAGAAAGGGTTACAAGGTTCCACCGTAGGTGACGCCTGTCTTTTGGACCACAACCGAAACACAAAACAAGACCCCTTGTCCCTGGCTCAGAGTAAGGGAGTTCCTGGGTCAGGCTGGAGGGGGTTCCTGTGGTCCGCAGAGTGCAGAACCCCGGTTCAGCCATCTGGACTCTTTTCTTCCTGTCCTCGGAGACAGGCGTGGTCGCAGACGGCACACGCCTGTAAAGGCAAGGCCAGAAGGAAGAACTTCAGCATCCCTTTGGCTCTTCTTTTCTGTTCTTCCGGTTGTTGTGGTTCCGGTGTTGTTGAGCCTCAGCATTTCCAAGCACCTTGGAGGGGCAACCTGGGAGGCTCGCTGAGGTTAAGCAGCTGACTCTCGGTTTCGTCCGCCAGGAGGTGGCACTCTTGACTCGCCCAGTGAGGCCGTGGCGACCTCTGGAAGGAAGGTATCAGGCTCAGGGTTTCCGAGGGGCTCCGCTGGCTCCCCGAGAAGTGGATCTGAGTGTCTCCAGGCTGTCTGATCCTATCTGAGTCTTAGGATGCGATTCCAGGGGCCCGTGGCCCGCTCGGTCAGTAGAGAGCACGGCTCTTGACCTCCAGGTCCTGAGTGCGAGCCCTACCTTGGGAGTAGAGATCACTTTGACAAATGGACCCCGGGGGGGGGGGGGGGGGGGCGGGGGGGGGGAGAGGGGAGGGGAGGGGGGAGGGGAGGGAGGAGGGGAGGGCGGCGTGGGGACTGGGGGAGGTCGAAAGAAAGAGAAACAGACGCCATTCTACTCAGGGAAGGCCTTGGTGAT
>NW_027325761.1:102500-107500 GCF_048418805.1 Vulpes vulpes
CACCACCACCACCCGCATTTTCTACATGTCTCCTACTATCTCACACACAGAGGTTGTTTTCCTTGTCGTTAACCAGTAGTCTCGATTCCATGTGGCAGATTTTTAAAAATTGTACTTATTTTACACTTTTTGAGCGAGGAGCGAGGAGCGAGGAGAGAGGAGAGAGGAGAGAGAGAGAGAGAGAGAGAGAGAGAGCACTTTGTGAAGGGGGAAGGGAGAGAGAGAGACAGAGACAGAGACATAGGCAGAAGCAGGCTCCCCACAGGGAGCCAGATGTGGAAATGGGTCCGGACTCGGACACTCCCCCCCCCCCCCCCCCCGCCGCCCCAGAATTGGGCCCTGACCCAAAGGCCGATGCTCAACCCCTCAACCACTGAGCCACCCAGGCGGCAGACTGTTAACTCCTAGAAACCTCAGTCTCTGGTGAAAAGCCAGTAGGAACCACGGGCACATTGCCTATCATACCAGAAATCCTTAGATTGTCAAATGGATGAATACATGTGATAGTTTTTAGAAACACGTGTGTGTGTGTGTGTGTGTGTGTGTGTGTGTGTGTGTGTGTGTGTATGCGTATGTATTGTTGGGCTGGCTGAGAGACAGGGGCACCCAAAATGGCGGACATCTCAAACTGGGTCAAAATGGCTGATCTTCCCGTCAAAGCAGCAGCCCTGACCACCACATCATCTCCAGTAAGTCGAAGCCTAGATGGGAAACCGAAACTTTCCATCCAGGACTTTCCAGCCAGGAACCACCCCCACCCCCTCCCCCGATACTACCCCACCCCACCCCCCCAGCCAATCACCTAAGGGCACAGTGTTCCCTTGTCTAATTTGGCAAGGGACCCACCCGGATCCAGAGCCGGAACCAAAAAGGCTTAAAAACCCCCACAGTCCCCAACCCCGCGCGACTTCCCTGTCTCTGGCCACCTCTCCGAGTCATGGAACCTCGCCCAGGAGCGCTCCCCATTAAAGCACTCTCGAACCTACTGCCTGGCTCTGCTGGTTTTCTGTTATTTCTCCGCTGTTCATTTTGTAAAAACCTAACATGTAGGACACAAATTTTTTTTTTTTTTTAAGATTTAGTGTGTGTGTGTGTGTGTGTGTGTGTGTGTGTGTGAGAGAGAGAGAGAGAGAGAGAGAGAGAGAGAGAGAGAGAGAGAGAGGCAAAGACAGAGGGAGAAGCAGGCTCCAATGCAGGGAGCTTGACGTGGGACTCGATCCCGGGACTCCAGGATCACGCCCTGGGCTGAAGGTGGCACTAAAACGCTGAGCCACACGGGCTGCCCTGTATGATACAATTGTTAAGGAAGCACGAAACAGGGGATCCCTGGGTGGCTCAGCGGTTTAGCACCTGCCTTCGGCCCAGGGCGTGATCCTGGAGTCCCGGGATCGAGTCCTACATCGGGGGTTCCTGCAGGGAGCCCGCTTCTCCCTCTGCCTGTGTCTCTGCCTGTGTGTGTGTGTGTGTGTGTGTATGTATGTCTCATGAATTGTGAATTAAAATTTAAAAAAAAGAGGAAGGAAAAAAGAAGCAAACAAACCTGAAACACGTTTACTAACACACGCAGGTATCGGCAGGTTTCCTGAATCAGACAAAAGAGAAACACAAAAACTGAGGTGGGGGGGAGGGGGGGAAGGAAGAAAAGGGCAAGGGGTGGAGGAGGAAAACACAACACCACCAAACAAAAAAACCCACCTTGGGTGTCTCATTGACTCACACTCTAGTATTTTACCTTCTGTTGGAAAGACAGACGCCAGGTATCCGGTGAACTGAACCCAATTTATCAATTAAGCTAGTTACACCTTCAAAGTTCCAGGTCACCAAAGATTTGGGAAGGTATTGTAAAAGTTTAACCTATAGACCTTTTTTCATCTTTTTCTTTCTTTCTTTCTTTCTTTCTTTCTTTCTTTCTTTCTTTCTTTCTTTCTTTTACCTGCTTGCTCGTAACAAGGAAAAGTACACGAGACAGACAAAATCGATCATTTGGAGTAGTTTCCGTGGACAAATCCTCAGAGGCACAACTTAACTAATCCGTTGAGTTCACAGCAAAAGTTGAGTACGCCCGTCCCTCGGGGCCTGGACCCTCGGGCATCCATCCGGGTCGGTCCCGGTGGAACAAGGGGATAAGTAGTTCTCCTTTTCTTTGCTGTGCCTGTGGGGTCTAACAAGACACCACAGTGTCTTGTTTCTTTGTAATGAGGTGGCGGAGGGGTGTATCTCGATCACCACCTTTCCAGGGCCCACAAACTGTGACGGGAGCACAGCGCATCCCACCGCCCACCCCAACCCCAACGGCGGCGGGGGTGGGGGTGGGGGTGGGTGGGGGCAAAGCTGGTCATCCGTATGAAGTGTGACGGTGATAGCTCCCAGGACACGTCTTTTTACAGGAAACCCACAGGGACCGCGGATACGCAGAGATGACTGAGGCCGATGTCAATCCGAAGGCCTACCCCGTGGCAGATGCCCACCTCACCAAGAAACTCCTGGACGCTTGTTCAGCAGTCCTGTAACTACAAGCAGCTTCGGAAAGGAGCTCACGGAGCCACCAAAACCCTCCACGGAGGCATCCCTGAGTTCATCCTGATGGCTGGCTGCAGACGCCGAGCCCCTGGAGGTCATCCCACACCTTCCGCTGCCTGCCGCGCCGCGCCACGTGAAGAGAAGAACGTGCCCTACGGGTGTGTTCGTGCGCTCCAAGCAGGCCCTCGGGCGGGCGGGCCTGCGGGGTGTCCGGGTGTCCTAGTGTCATTTGCCAATACGCTCCTGCCGTCTGCTTCGGTAACGTGACGTCGTTCCCCTTCCCCCCCCAAATCCCAACCCATGCCCCTGAGGGTGGCAGGGCAGCAGCGTACCAAAGAGATGTGCTGCAGAATTCGAGGCTACCTGGGTGAGTCAGACAGGCGGCAGCTGACGTAAGGAGTTGAGAAGTGGCTAGGGAAAAAAAAAGAAAAGAAAAAGAAAGAAAGAAAGAAAGAAAGAAAGAAAGAAAGAAAGAAAGAAAAAGAAAGAAAGAGAGGGTCCACTGATGATGCCGGAATGAAGTCTGAGCAAGTCACGGAGACGTGACCGGAAGCTACAGCAGAGACCTCGGAATCAAGGAAACATGCTCTCTGGTGAATGGAGTCGTCTTTCACGGACGCTCGGTACCAGGTCTGAGAGGCCTTACGCCTGTTTCCTGCCAGAATCGGATCAGATGTATGTATCCTTTATCACATCAGACGGACAGTGCCAGCCTGTCATTCTGGTGAGCATCCTAATAAAGAAATATCTTCAAACTCCACCGCACCCCCCCTCCAAAAAATAAAGGAAACCAACAACCATGCATTGGCTCCAAAGGCGTAGATGTCGCCCCAGCCGCCCCCCCCCCCCCCCCCCCGCCGCCCCGCGTCCTCTAAAAACTCAATCTATGTGTTCCCCACTCCCACTGTCAGGCTCCCGTGGTGGCCCAATGGCTCGGGTGATTTTTGCTCCTTACAGGGGGGCGGCGGGATGAGGAGGGGGGGCGGCGATGGCGTTGGAGGCACCCGGGATGATGGCAGAGGAGTTGACCACTCCATCCACAGGAGTGTTGCAGAAACGGGGGGGGGGGGGTGCGGGGGCCGCGGGGGAGGCGGAGGCGCAGAGGCGGCAAGGCAGTCCCCGCCCCCGCCAGGACTGAGACAGATTTAAAGGTTTTTATTTTTTTCCTTTTTTTTTTTTTTTAAGGATTTCTTTATTTACTCCTGAGAGACACAGAGAGAGGCGGACTGAGACAGATTTAAAGGTTTTTATTTTTTTCCTTTTTTTTTTTTTTTTTAAGGATTTCTTTATTTACTCCTGAGAGACACAGAGAGAGGCAGACAGAGACACAGGCAGAGGGAGAAGCAGGCTCCCCGCAGGCAGGGAACCGGATGCGGGCACAGGACCCCAGGGTATCCCTTCCACCTCCCCCCCCCCCCCCCGCATCACACCCTGAGAGGAAGGCAGCCGCCCAACCACTGAGCCACCCAGGTGTCCACCCGTCCCTCTTGTCCCTCTTTTCCTTTCTCTATCCGTCAACCTTCCAGCCTTCCGCCTCCAACGCCGCCTGTTCCTTCATGTCGGTTTCCTCCTGGAAAACAGGCCTTGTCCGTGGTTGCCTTTCAGCCCTCTGAAAGAGGTGGAGGCGCAGGCAGTGGGTTGGGCATCGGTTCTGGTGCTCGTCCGTGCGTGCGTGCGTGTGGACTTCGGATTTCTGGCGTCTGCCTGCCTGGCCTGCTTTCCCCGTCTTCTTCATGATTTGGACTCATGGGAAGTGTGTGTGTGTGGGGGGGGGGGGAGTCGGGTCCTTATTTCTCTGGACCACCTCTTGGGTCCCATCCCACGAGGCATCTTTCTGATGGGGTGACGTGGAAGTCCGAACGTAGGGAATTTTCTTTTCTTTCTTTCTTTTTCTTTCTTTCATTCTTTTTATTTTTGCCGGATTTTGAGAGAGAGAGAGAGAGAGAGAGAGAGAGAGAAAGGGGCAGAGACCTAGGCAGAGGGAGAAGCAGGCTCCAATGCAAGGAGCTCGATGTGGGGCTGGATCCCCGGATCCTGTGATCACGACGTGCCCCTAAGGCAGATGCTCCACACGGAGCCACCCAGGCGTCCCCGTTTCTGTATTATAAGGGAGACAGACAGGCAACGTGTGTTCAGAGGGACGGAAACAGAGCCCGTGTGCTGAGGTTTCTCGGAGCCCTTTGGACATTTGGCCGGTGCGAAATCCAAGGGAGCGGGGCCCAGAAACGTTCAAGGCTGAGAATTCCCTTGCTCAATATTCATTTCGCAGATGCCTGATTGCAAGTGGTATGGAATGGCATGGCATGGCATGGCATGGCATGGGTGTCTGTCTGTTTGGGTTACTAGCAGGACCCAGAGAGCCGAAGCTCTCGACCTCAGGGACTTGAAGTTGCAAGTTGGATGCCAGAGATAGAGAGGTAGGCTCAGGCAGGCAGGGCCAGAAAGCTGGCTCGCCCGCCCGGGGAGTCCAGGTGTGAGGC
>NW_027325762.1:0-107527 GCF_048418805.1 Vulpes vulpes
TAATGAACAATTCTTTTGACTGGTTGGGAAAGTGTTGCACAACGGTTCACAAATTCACACTTGATTTATTCTTTGAACGATATAGATAACTTACAGGATTCAGTCCTCTGTCTTTTGGTTCCTGCCATTAATTGGTTAAAGTCATCCGAGGACAGTGTAATTACAACGCTCCCAAAGAAACCTGGAGTTTTGTAAATACAGTAAATGGAAAGTAATGTGTTATGGACATTCAATTGCTAAAAGGATGTAAAAGGGTAGGAGCCATTAGGAAAGGTGAATACACACTTCTCTTGATGTGCTTGCTGAGGAGCCAAATGAGCTTCTTGATCATGGACAGAAGAGACCACCTAAAGTTTAAAAAATGTAGAGCTGTTTGTGTGTCCATTGATCCTGCAATTCTACTTGTGCACTAAAGCAGGAAAATTAAATGAAAAATTACCTAGCCAATACACGTGCTGTGTTTTCTTCCTCTGATGTCTTTATATCTTTGTAGCCAGAAATCCCAATGTTAATTTCGAATAGGAAAGGCTGAATACTAAAGTTAAAAGTTCACCTTAATTTGAATATTGTAGCATTAGTGACATCTGATGGAAAACGAGTTACAGGGTAGCATTATTTAGGTATCCTGATCTTTCTATCACTTTCATCAGATTTTCGCACAGCCCTCTCCCCACGTCCATGGGAAGAGTGTACTTTCTGGCCCCATTGAAGTTTGGCTTAGCCTTAAGACTTACCTGCATCAGTGGAATATGGGCAAAAATGTCAGTGTGAAAGTTCTGAAGATAAGCTTTAGGAGTCCTGGTGAGCCATTGCCCCTTCAATAATAGAAGGAGACACGTGCCCTGCAGATTTGCAGGGGCAAAGAAGAAGACAAGCACTCCAGATAACCCACAGACTACACGGGAAAAAATTGTTATTCTATGGTTGTTTGTGCAAAAGCCAATTAATACATGAGACTATTACACACCTCTGTGTGAATTCCCATGGAAGCTTGACTCCTCTCTCCAATTGATGACACTGGGAGAAGATTCCTGGAGACGTGTGGTTCAGTCCCTTCTGGGGCTCTATTTCAGACCCGGATAGGCCCAGTCGGAACATGTTTCCATTCCTCTACCTATGGTAAGCAAAACTAAGTCAAGAGTCCAGGGCAGGCCCATTAGGTTCTCTTAGAATCTTGGGTTCACTGTATAACATGGTGTGGAAGTCATGTAGGGCTTTTTTTTTTCTTCCAAACATTTATTTAAATTTTAATTAACATATAGTGTAATATTGGTTTCAGGAGTATAATTTAGTGATTCATCACTTACATATAATACCCACTGTTCATAGGTCATTTGCAATTCTTACATCTGTTGATTTAAATATCTTCCTCTTAAGGTGGACTTCAAGGTATAGGAAAAGAGGGCAGGACAAGTTTAGATGGAGCCATAGGCTAAAGCTTTTCTGGTTGAGCTTTGCCAATAAAGCTTGTAGCTTGGCTCCCTCTCAACTCTAATATATGTACTAGTAGGAGTCAGTAGTGGTATAAGCCACGAAGTATAAGTGGTAATATTAGGACTTTTTAATTTGGCGAATAAAAACAACTGACAGAAATTTAAGTATTGTCCGTGATCTATTAAGAAAGTTGCTACTGGTGAATATTTTTCAGGGAATGACCACATTATTTCTGGTTATTTAGCAGAGGCATTTAGTGTTTCCTAAAGCAGTTACTGCTTTCTAAAAAGAATTTCAAACTTTTGTCCCAAAAGTAGGACCAGATTTTTTAACTCTTCATATTTTTACTGAACTTCCAGTTCTGCTTTCCGTCTCAACCTAATGTTTCATGTTTAGAGGTTACAAACAGCACAGAATTTAAATGCTTTAATCTTACTAGTGTCCACTTTGTAACATACCTCATGTTTGGAAAACCAGACTCTTGACCACACCTTAATTCAACATCATTTTCCTTTCTGCAGAACTGCTTTTCTTATTCAGGAAAAGGACATATGTGGGTGGACCTCAATTAGATAGCTTCAACAATTCTCCAGGCAATGGGCTTTCACAATAGCATTCACTATACCTGTCATCAAATACTGGCACTTATTTGTCTTGCAATGAGAGAATTGCCTTTTATTCTTAACAAGCAGGCAACTGGATCAAAGAGATTAGATTACTCAGGTGAAAAAACAAATACATAATGAGATAAACCTGTGTAGTAACTGCCTGGAAGCTTGCCATCTATTTTCCTCTCCATATCTCAAGCTTCAGAAAGACCAAGACTTTGTTTCATTCATCCTAATACTTGGAACTTTAACAGGTGCTCACTTTGTCATTTCTGAATGAGTGATACAGGCTATGTGTTTTTACTTTATAGTGAAGGTTAATGAGTTAATTCATATAAAAAGCTTAGAACGGTGTCTGATACTAAGCACTTAATTACAAAACAAGGTAACATTTAGAATAGAGATTAGAAAAGATGTCAGAAGTTTGCCTTAAACTGACCCTTAAAAAATAAGGAAAACTAGGCTGGCAATAAAGCTAAGAGGATAGAAAAGTTCTCCAGTCCACTATATGCTAAAATGAATTAATTCCAAATGACATGTATTATTTTATACAGAGAATGATGCTTATTTTAAGTCTAAGGTTATAAGATTAAAGGGATATAATCAAAGCTTGTTCGTTAAATTGAAAGTACCTCCAGATTTATTCAAGTTGGTATCCTTAGGCCTCAGTAGGCACAAGATATTATTTGCTATACTGAATCCATTCTATTATATGTGTTAATACCACACCAATATAAACATATTTAAGACAAATTTTAAACATACATATTTAACTTTATTTCATCATCATTTAAAGCTTGATTTTATAAAACAAAAAAATTAAGAGTTCTGTATCACAGGAATTTAAACAGTGGCAATACACATAGCTTTGTAGGTTCGAGTTCTACAACAAATCAAAATCAAATAATTGGAAGTGTTTTCAATATGGAAAATATACAAATGAAATAAATGGCAGAGACCTATTATGAGCAATGTTTCATTACTTGCAGGTTGTCATTAGATAATTTCAGAATCTAAACAAAGACTCTCAATATTCATACTTCTGTTGCTGTATTTTACATTTAATATCTCCCTACCTATAATCCAGAGGCAAAGTCCTTGACCAAAAGGTCTGATTTAAGAAGGCATTTAGTTTTATGGCAAAAGTTATCCATCTACAGTTACCACTTTCAAGGAATTGACAACAATGCTGATGTGATCTGCTAGTTCCCTTTTGAACAATGTGCAATAATTTATGCCAACCCTGTATCAAGTCATACAGGTAACAAAAAATGGGACAATTATGCACAGTTCAATAGATGTATAATGTTAAGTTTCCCCAGTCTAAAAATTAACCAGTGATACAAAATTTATCAACTATAGTTGACTTGGTTTCAGGAAAACCGCATCTGAGAACTACAAGTACATCACTGTCCTAATCTCATCCTCAGTCACTGGTCGGAATTTTATAGGCCACCATGCTATTTACTTTGTGGATAGTAGTAGTAAATGAATGAAGACAGACTTCCTCAGAATTGGTAATAAACTGTGGTCCCGACTCTTCCCATTTTTCAAGGACAACCAAATCTTTGTATAAATCAGTAGGTCAAATGAACCTAAATTGGGGATAAGATCATTAAAGTACAATTAGTTTTTGAAAGGTACAAGTATCCTTCCTCTCTCCCTCACATGTGAGCCACCTATCATGTCAGAAAAGCTAGTTTGGCTTGATCTCTAATCAGTTATATTAGCTAATTGCTTTTCTTCAATGGAAATTTTAGTACAGAAAATACTGTACTCCTTTTTACTTAATGAAAAACTCGATTGTTTTTTTTTCTTCAAAGAGAAAAGCCATTAAAGATATTTGCAGAAAGTATATAATTGATCACGAGACAGCATGAATCTAAGCCAGAGAAAAAGAACATCTTGGTTTTGTGACCGCTGTATCCCAATGCCCAGAACCATGGAAGGCATACAGTAGGCATTTAGGGTATATCTGATGAATGAAGGAGTAACTAAGCCAGAAAAGAAAGACACAGTTATACCTGTCTAAGTCTTAATTATATACAAGGAAATGTGTATAAAATAAAAGTAATGGAAGAAATTACGTCAAAATATTCAGGAGTACTGAATGAAAACTTTCATTCTTTCCCTATTCGGCACTTGTAAATAAAACACAACCAGCATCGCTTTAGATTCATGACGTTTTTCTCACTTATATACCATGACATGGATAATTAAGAAAAAACTCAACAAAACTGTTAATTCTTAAAGTAATAGCTTAATCTTTCCACAACAAATCTGAACCATCATGAAGTCATATAATACTTACAAGAGACTTCCAACAGCGGCAGAAACGTCACGGTAGCTGTGATCTGTCGGATTACGGAGAGGATCTCATCCTGGATGGCCTTCTGAGACTTTCCTCTGGGTGTGCTACTGAAGAAACCAAATGAGTTGATTCATTTTAAGTTTTAACAAGTTATTTAAAACACTGGTAAGATTATTTGTTTGATTAAATGCTTCAAAACTCAAATTAAGGAATGCATTCAAAAGGAGTTTTTAAAAAACAATTATAATTTCACTTATTATTCCAGTGATTAAGGCTGATCTTAGTATCAGGTCATTAAATAACAGATGACCAGAAAACCTGCCAAGTGCTTCAAGTCAGGAAACATTCAGCATATTGTAAAATAAAGATAACAATTAGTATCTAAGATCTTTAATTGGCATAATCATTTTGGCATTTTTAGGAATACATAAATGTCTAATTCTGTAGTGCTTCAAAGAAGATGTTATATCAAGTTGTTTTTATTATTAAACATTTTCCAGGGGAGGGGCAAGATGGCGGAAGAGTAGGGTCCCCAAATCACCTGTCCCCACCAATTACCTAGATAATCTTGAAATCATCCTGAAAATCTATGAATTCGGCCTGAGATTTAAAGAGAGAACAGCTGGAATGCTACAGTGAGAAGAGTTCGCACTTCTATCAAGGTAGGAAGACGGGGAAAAAAGAAATAAAGAAACAAAAGGCATCCAAGGGGGAGGGGCCCCGCAAGGAGCCAGGCGAAGGCCAGGGCGAGTGTCCCCAGGACAGGAGAGCCCAGGCCAAGAGAAGCAGGAGCTTCACCAATCTTCCTGGGCAGAAAGGCCTCGCAGGGAGTTGGAGCAGGACCCCAGAAAGGCGGGGATGCCCGCAGGCTCCGTGGGACACTACCAGAGCAACTGCGCCCCGGGGAGAGTGTGCTGAGCTCCATAAAAGGGCTGCAGCGCAGACACAGCTCGACCCGGGAGCAGCTCACAGGGGCTAGGGCCACAGTTCCGCAGAGAGGCGGCTGTGTGGTGGGAGCACAAATCCAACAGCACAGGCCCAGGAGCACAGGGCGCCAGGGACACAGCCCAGGATCCGGCCTCCTCCCGGGACAGGCAGAGGCCAGGAGGGTCCAGGATGGGAAGGACGCTCCTGCCCCAAGCTGAGCAGATCAGCGGCCCCGACCCCGGAGCATCCAGGCCCCAGCAGATGGAGAGCTCCGTAGTTACTTCAGGAGCTGACTCCAGGGCTCCAGAGCAGGCCGCTGCCACTGCAGGTGTTTCTTCTGGGGCCTCAAGGGGTAAACAAGCCCCTCTGAGCCCTGCACCAGGCAGGGGGTAGAGCAGCTCCCCCAAGCGCTAACACCTGAAAATCAGCACAACAAGCCCGTCCCCCAGAGACCAACTAGACGGACAAGTTCCAGGGGAAGTCAAGGGACTTAAAGTATACAGAATCAGAAGATACTTCCCTGTGTTTTTGTTTGTTTGTTTGTTTGTTTTTGTTTTTTTTTTTTTTTTGTTTTTGTTTTTGTTTTGCTTTTTGAATTTTATTTGTTTCCCTTGGCCCTTTTTTCCCTTCTTTTTCTTTCTCTTTTTCCTCTTTTTTTCTTCCTTTTTTCGTTTTTCTTTTTCTCTTTTCTTTCCTCCTTTCTCTCTTCTCAATTTCTCCTTTTCCCAATACACGTTGTTTTTGGCCACTCTGCACTGAGCAAAATGACTAGAAGGAAAACCTCACCTCAAAAAAAAGAATCAGAAACAGCCCACTCTCCCACAGAGTTACAAAATATGGATTACAATTCAATGTCAGAAAGCCAATTCAGAAGCACTATTTTACAGCTACTGGTGGCTCTAGAAAAAACCATAAAGGACTCAAGAGACTTCATGACTGCAGAATTTAGATCCAATCAGACAGAAATTAAAAATCAATTAAATGAGATGCAATCCAAGCTAGAAGTCCTAACGACGAGGGTTAACGAGGTGGAAGAACGAGTGAGTGACATAGAAGACAAGTTGATGGCAAAGAGGGAAACTGAGGAAAAAAGAGACAAGCAATTAAAAGACCATGAGGATAGATTAAGGGAAATAAATGACAGCCTGAGGAAGAAAAACCTACGTTTAATTGGGGTTCCTGAGGGCGCCGAAAGGGACAGAGGGCCAGAATATGTATTTGAACAAATCATAGCTGAAAACTTTCCGAATCTGGGAAGGGAAACAGGCATTCAGATCCAGGAAATAGAGAGATCCCCCCCTAAAATCAACAAAAACCGTTCAACACCTCGACATTTAATAGTGAAGCTTGCAAATTCCAAAGATAAGGAGAAAATCCTTAAAGCAGCAAGAGAAAAAAAGTCCCTGACTTTTATGGGGAGGAATATTAGGGTAACAGCAGACCTCTCCACAGAGACCTGGCAGGCCAGAAAGGGCTGGCAGGATATATTCAGGGTCCTAAATGAAAAGAACATGCAACCAAGAATACTTTATCCAGCAAGGCTTTCATTCAAAATGGAAGGAGAGATAAAGAGCTTCCAAGACAGACAGCAACTGAAAGAATATGTAACCTCCAAACCAGCTCTGCAAGAAATTTTAAGGGGGACTCTTAAAATTCCCCTTTAAGAAGAAGTTCAGTGGAACAATCCACAAAAACAAGGACTGAATAGATATGATGACACTAAACTCATATCTATCAGTAGTAACTCTGAACGTGAACGGGCTTAATGACCCCATCAAAAGGCGCAGGGTTTCAGACTGGATAAAAAAGCAGGACCCATCTATTTGCTGTCTACAAGAGACTCATTTTAGACAGAAGGACACCTACAACCTGAAAATAAGAGGTTGGAGAACCATTTACCATTCAAATGGTCCTCAAAAGAAAGCAGGGGTTGCCATCCTTATATCAGATAAATTAAAATTTACCCCAAAGACTATAGTGAGAGATGAAGAGGGACACTATCTCATACTCAAAGGATCTATCCAACAAGAGGACTTAACAATCCTCAATATATATGCCCCGAATGTGGGAGCTGCCAAATATTTAAACCAATTAATAACCAAACTGAAGAAATACCTTGATAATAATACACTTATACTTGGTGACTTCAATCTAGCTCTTTCTACCCTGGATAGGTCTTCTAAGCACAACATCTCCAAAGAAACGAAAGCTTTAAATGATACACTGGACCAGATGGATTTCACAGATATCTACAGAACTTTACATCCAAGCTCAACTGAATACACATTCTTCTCAAGTGCACATGGAACTTTCTCCAGAATAGACCACATACTGGGTCACAAATCGGGTCTGAACCGATACCAAAAGATCGGGATAGTCCCCTGTATATTCTCAGACCATAATGCCTTGAAATTAGAACTTAATCACGACAAGAAGTATGGAAGGACCACAAACACGTGGAGGTTAAGGACCATCCTGCTAAAAGATGAAAAGGTCAACCAGGAAATTAAGGAAGAATTAAAAAGATTCATGGAAACTAATGAGAATGAAGATACAACCGTTCAAAATCTTTGGGATGCAGCAAAAGCAGTCCTGAGGGGGAAATACATCGCAATACAAGCATCCATTCAAAAACTGGAAAGATCTCAAATTCCAAAGCTCACCTTACACATAAAGGAACTAGAGAAAAAGCAACAAATAGACCCCACCCCCAGCAGAAGAAGACAGTTAATTAAAATTCGAGCAGAACTCAATGATATCGAGACCAAAAGAACTGTGGAACAGATCAACAGAACCAGGAGTTGGTTCTTTGAAAGAATTAATAAGATAGATAAACCATTAGCCAACCTTATTAAAAAGAAGAGAGAGAAGACTCAAATTAATAAAATCATGAATGAGAAAGGAGAGATCATTACCAACACCAAGGAAATACAAACGATTTTAAAAACATATTATGAACAGCTGTACGCCAATAAATTAGGAAATCTAGAAGAAATGGACGCATTCCTGGAAAGCCACAAACTACCAAAACTGGAGCAGGAAGAAATAGAAAACCTGAACAGGCCAATAACCAGGGAGGAAATTGAAGCAGTCATCAAAAACCTCCCGAGACACAAGAGTCCAGGGCCAGATGGCTTCCCAGGGGAATTCTATCAAACGTTTAAAGAAGAAATCATACCTATTCTACTAAAGCTGTTTGGAAAGATAGAAAAGATGGAGTACTGCCAAATTCGTTCTACGAGGCCAGCATCACCTTAATTCCGAAACCAGACAAAGACCCCACCAAAAAGGAGAATTACAGACCAATATCCCTGATGAACATGGATGCAAAAATTCTCAACAAGATACTAGCCAATAGGATCCAACAACACATTAAGAAAATTATTCACCATGACCAAGTAGGATTTATCCCTGGGACACAAGGCTGGTTCAACACTCGTAAAACCATCAATGTGATTCATCATATCAGCAAGAGAAAAACCAAGAACCATATGATCCTCTCATTAGATGCAGAGAAAGCATTTGACAAAATACAGCATCCATTCCTGATCAAAACCCTTCAGAGTGTTGGGATAGAGGGAACTTTCCTCGACATCTTAAAAGCCATCTACGAAAAGCCCACAGCAAATATCATTCTCAATGGGGAAGCACTGGGAGCCTTTCCCCTAAGATCAGGAACAAGACAGGGATGTCCACTCTCACCACTGCTGTTCAACATAGTTCTGGAAGTCCTCGCCTCAGCAATCAGACAACAAAAAGACATTAAAGGCATTCAAATTGGCAAAGAAGAAGTCAAACTCTCCCTCTTCGCCGATGACATGATACTCTACATAGAAAACCCAAAAGCCTCCACCCCAAGATTGCTAGAACTCATACAGCAATTTGGTAGCATGGCAGGATACAAAATCAATGCCCAGAAATCAATGGCATTTCTATACACTAACAATGAGACTGAAGAAAGAGAAATTAAGGACTCAATCCCATTTACAATTGCACCCAAAAGCATAAGATACCTAGGAATAAACCTAACCAAAGAGGTAAAAGACCTATACCCTAAAAACTATAGAACACTTCTGAAAGAAATTGAGGAAGACACAAAGAGATGGAAAAATATTCCATGCTCATGGATTGGCAGAATTAATATTGTGAAAATGTCAATGTTACCCAGGGCAATTTACACGTTTAATGCAATCCCTATCAAAATACCATGGACTTTCTTCAGAGAGTTAGAACAAATTATTTTAAGATTTGTGTGGAATCAGAAAAGACCCCGTATAGCCAGGGGAATTTTAAAAAAGAAAACCATAGCTGGGGGCATCACAATGCCAGATTTCAGGTCGTACTACAAAGCTGTGGTCATCAAGACAGTGTGGTACTGGCACAAAAACAGACACATAGATCAATGGAACAGAATAGAGAACCCAGAAGTGGACCCTGAAATGTATGGTCATCTAATATTCGATAAAGGAGGAAAGACTATCCATTGGAAGAAAGACAGTCTCTTCAATAAATGGTGCTGGGAAAATTGGACATCCACATGCAGAAGAATGAAACTGAACCACTCTCTTTCACCATACACAAAGATAAACTCAAAATGGATGAGAGATCTAAATGTGAGACAAGAGTCCATCAAAATCCTAGAGGAGAACACAGGCAACACCCTTTTTGAACTTGGCCACAGTAATTTCTTGCAAGATACATCCACAAAGGCAAAAGAAACAAAAGCAAAAATGAACTATTGGGACTTCATCAAGATAAGAAGCTTTTGCACAGCAAAGGATACAGTCAACAAAACTAAAAGACAACCTACAGAATGGGAGAAGATATTTGCAAATGACGTATCAGATAAAGGGCTAGTTTCCAAAATCTATAAAGAACTTATTAAACTCAACACCAAAGAAACAAACAATCCAATCATGAAATGGGCAAAAGACATGAAGAGAAATCTCACAGAGGAAGACATGGACATGGCCAACAAGCACATGAGAAAATGCTCTGCATCACTTGCCATCAGGGAAATACAAATCAAAACCACAATGAGATACCACCTCACACCAGTGAGAATGGGGAAAATTAACAAGGCAGGAAACAACAAATGATGGAGAGGATGGGGAGAAAAGGGAACCCTCTTACACTGTTGGTGGGAATGTGAACTGGTGCAGCCACTCTGGAAAACTGTGTGGAGGTTCCTCAAAGAGTTAAAAATAGACCTGCCCTACGACCCAGCAATTGCACTGTTGGGGATTTACCCCAAAGATTCAGATGCAATGAAACGTCGGGACACCTGCACCCCGATGTTTCTATCAGCAATGGCCACAATAGCCAAACTGTGGAAGGAGCCTCGGTGTCCATCGAAAGATGAATGGATAAAGAAGATGTGGTTTATGTATACAATGGAATATTACTCAGCAATTAGAAACGACAAATACCCACCATTTGCTTCAACGTGGATGGAACTGGAGGGTATTATGCTGAGTGAAACAAGTCAGTCGGAGAAGGACAAACAGTGTATGTTCTCATTCATTTGGGGAATATGAATAATAGTGAAAGGGAATACAAAGGAAGGGAGAAGAAATGTTGGGAAATAACAGGAAGGGAGACAGAACATAAAGACTCCTAACTCGGGGAAACGAACTAGGGGTGGTGGAGGGGGAGGAGGGCGGGTGTTGGAGGGGAATGGGTGACGGGCACTGAGGTGGACACTTGACGGGATGAGCACTGGGTGTTTTTCTGTATGTTGGTAAATTGAACACCAATAAAAATTAATTAAAAAAAAAAAAAGAAAATATGTCATGTAAAAATATATAGTGGATTTCTCTCCAATAATAAACATCATCATAGTTATGTAAAATTCCAACTTGTTCCACCTGGCTACACGAACTGCAAAAATCACTTCAAAAAGAGTTGATAGAGATTGTTTTGTGAAGCCAGATCAGATTCCTAACATCAACGTATTTAACCCACTCAAAATGTGGTAGGGAAGAGTGGAGTTTCTTTCACTTTATTATTTCCTTCCTTCCGAAGGAGAATCGCTATATTTGAGATTGCAGTGTTTTACACCTCTTTGTATAGAGCTGAAAAATGAACACCAAGATGCCAGAAAGTAGGGTCCAAGAAGGCCTGCGAAACTCAAATTGGTTTTCAACAATTAAATACCTTTCACTTGTTCCACTACATTACTGAGTTATTTTATGAGCTCAGGATCTGTTGTTATAAGCAAGGTGAATCCGTATTTCTGCACTCTGGTAGAGGTTTCAGGTGGCCACGCTGATATAAAATGCTGTTGATGCCAAATGCTGAAAACAAAAGGAATGTCAAAGTTATTTCCACTTTGTAACTCTGGAAAATAAAACCTATTTAGATGTGGCTTCGGTTTCATTCATGGCATCAAACTGAAAAAGCCTAAATGTGCGTTTGTGGGTGTCTCGCTGAAAGCAGAGTAGGTGAAAAGTGCCACTGAAAATCCTTAAAAATGTTGCTTCTAAATCAAAAGAACACGATACGTGCTTTTATGCGGAAAGAAAAATGCCAAACTGCATTAACCTAGCGTCAAAGTAGAACTACAAGCTCACGGTAATGCAAGCCCCAATTCAGGTTATGTGATCACAGGGTGTCCAAATAGGCTTTTGTGTCTGGATTAGCAATTGACTGATTAACCGGTCCAATGCTCCAGAGCAAGCCTCTCCCTCACTTTTCCCTCCTCTTCTCCTGCCAGAGTCTATCAGAGGGTGCAAACATGGCCTGGTCCAGGACAGAGTTTCCTAAATCCAGTCCATCGCCCTCAGTGCCGGAATCAAAGCTTGGTGGATGGGCTGTGCAAAATGTACTGGGGCTCCACCCGCTCGGGGCGGTGCCGGCCGGCCGGGCTGGGAAGCCTGTGGGATCCGCAGTTTAAAGCAAGGCTGCTGGGAGGGGCCGGCGCGAGGCAGGCCTGGGCAGCACCTGGGCTTCCCGCTGCCCCAGGAGCAAGGCGCCTAGATTAGATTCTCCAGCCAGGCGGGCGCTGGAGCAGAGCCGCCCCACCGCCACCCCCGCCCCCGCCTCCGTGGCCCCGGGCCTCCAGGGCCGCCGGGCCTCAGCTCTCCCCGCCCTCTGGCCTGCGGGAGCGGGACTTGCAGAAGAACTCGGCCACGATGTCCGCGCTCCCGCGCAGGGTGATGCCTTGCTCGCGGGACAGCTGCAGCGCCATGGCCAGGCCTAGGGACGAGGGAGCGCGCTGCTACCCGGCAGGCGGCGACCGCACAGCCTCCAACGGTTCCCGCCACTCGTTTGGAAAGTAACGACGCTGCTCCCTGGGGCCTTCCGCGCAGGCGCGACGAGCCTCTCAGCCCGCCCAGCGCCAGTCTCCCTGATCGCTGGAGGGGGCGCCTCGCGCAGGCGCAGTGGGTAGGCGTGGTCAGGCACTTCCGGGTTGTGGGGCTCCGAAGGGTCCTGGCGGGCCCCTGTAATTGTGGTCGCGGGCAGCAGCTGAGGCGAGAGGACTGCAAAACCTGCTTTGACGCCCGCTCCCGAGGCCTGCGGACTGAGCGGCCCAGGATCCTAGCTCGTCAGTGCCAAAGCGATTGTTTCTTTTTTTTTTCTTTTTTTTTTTTAATTTTTATTTATTTATGACAGTCACAGAGAGAGAGAGAGAGAAGCAGAGACACAGGCAGAGGGAGAAGCAGGCTCCATGCACCGGGAGCCCGATGTGGGATTCGATCCCGGGTCTCCAGGATCGCGCCCTGGGCCAAAGACAGGCTCTAAACCGCTGTACCACCCAGGCATCCCTCTTTTTTTTTTTTTTTCAAAGCTATTTTCAAAGTGATGTGAACCGCGCGGGTTGCATCTTAACCTGCCCCAGGGACCCCTGCCACCTCCCCAAACTTCTGCTTAGATGCTTCCGGAGTCAGTGAAGAACCCGCCTGCGTGGCTGCCCAGCTGCAGCTTGAGAGGTCCTGGTGACTGGATGCGGGCACAGCTTTTAAGAAATTGGGGGCGGCCGGGGTGGCCCAGCGGTTGAGGCACCTTCAGCCTGGGCCTGACCCTGGAGCCCTGGGGTGGAGTCCCGCGTGGGGCTCCCTGCATGGAGCCTGCTTCTGCCTCCGCCGGGTCTCTGCCTCGCTCTCTTTCTCTGTGTGTCTATCATGAATAAATAAATTCTTCTTCAAAAACAAGGGAATTGGGTTGGGCTTAAAGGGGTGAGCCGCAGCCCGTGTCCTGTGCTGTCAGCGGGTAGCCCCAGGGGCTGCCTCTGTGCGGGGAATAAGTTCCTCGGGAATAAGTTCCCCCCCAATCAGGCCCAGACACGTGGAAGAAGTTGTCCTGGAATTCTGACCCACGAATTCACTGAGTTTATTGATAGGAAAAGTCCTGTGAGCAATGTAGGTTTACCAAAGCTTGTGAAACAACTCCAGAGAAATTGAAGAAGGTAACTGTAGAGGTTTTTTTCAAGTAAAAAAAAAAAAAAAAAAAAAAAAAAAAAAAAAACTTCTAAATTTCCTAACGTTTTTGTAAGTGTAATCAAAATTTGTTGCCATAAATAACAAAGAATTATAATGTACCCCGTTTTCTATTTATCTGGATCCTTCTCTAAACCTCGTGTAATAAACAACAGATACCAAATTTTTCATTGGATTCCCATTGAACGTAGATTCAAAATAAATTCCTTGCCATGGTTAAAAGGCCCATCAGTTTGCTCTCCAACTTCATCTGCCTCCCTTCTTTCTCACTATGCTCCGGCTCCACTTGCCTTCTTACCTCCCCTAATACCCAGGCTCTTTCCCACCTACAGGCATTTTTTTTTTGTAGATTTATTTTTTATTGGAGTTCAATTTGCCAACATATAGAATAACACCCAGTGCTCTTCCCATCAAGTGCCCCCCTCAGTGCCCGTCACCACTCACCCCCTCCCTCCTCCCTTTCCCCCACCCCTAGTTCGTTTCGCAGAGTTAAGAGTCTCTCATGCTGTCTCCCTTTCTGATATTTCCTACTCACATTTTCTCCTTTCCCCTTATTCCCTGTCACTACTTTTTATATTCCCCAAATGAATGAGACCATATAATGTTTGTCCTCATCCTATTGACTTATTTCACTCAGCATAATACCCTCCAGTCTTGATTTATGCTGTTCCCTGAGCCTGGAATGTTCTCTTCCCCATGGCTGACTCCTCCTCATCTTTTAGGTTCCTTAAAGCTACTTTTTCAGAGACTTCTACCTTAAGTATCCTTTCATGCCTCCCCGTCCTCCTTTTTTAAATTATTCACAGGCTTTATCATAAAATGCAATTAGGTATTTATTCAGGTTTCTTTGTTCAATGTCTGTACCCCACAGGAATGGGACTTCCGTGAGCACAGAGGACATAGTGTCTTCTTCACTGTCTCATTTCAGTGTTCAGCACAGGGACTAGGTCGAAGGGCTAACATCAGCTTTCATTATGTGCCAGGAACCATTCTTTGCAACTCACAATCATTAACTTGTGCAATCCTCACGTCGTCCTTTTAGACACATACTAGTATTATGAACCCCATCTTACAGAAGGAAACCGACACATTCACTTCAGTGTCTCAAGCAGGTTTCCCGAGGTCACAGAACTAAGAAGTGGTCTCCAGGACTTAAACCCATGCAGTCTGGGTTCATAGTTTTTACGACCCCAAGGACAGACCATTATTAAAGACTCGAACTTCAAATAAAGAAAGCTATGTGAGTTGACATTTGCATGGCTGACACCATTTTTAAGAAATAAAAATCTCTGAAAAAATAAAGGAGGTTCTCAGTTCAGCTCCCCAGTGCTGAACTCACAAGTTCAAGTTCATTTACATGGTCACCAAGGGGAAATCACAGCAGCAGCAAGCTGGAGAAATGCAAAGGAAGTTGAGCAAAACGCTGAAGTCATTGATAATGACCCTGAATTAAGAAGTCCTAGAAGCTCCACATAGGAACTGGGATGAGAACAACCCAAGAGATTGTTGAATGAGGGTCAGGTAGAGAATTAAATGTCAGGAGAAGTAGCTGATGTCACATTTGTGAACGTGACTACCTACACATCACATTTTCATGAACTTAAATGTAGTCATTAAGAAACTTGAAACAGATGTTTTGCATAAACCAGTGAAATGCGAGGACATTCATGGTCTTTTAAAATTACTGGAGAGCAAGAAAGAATCCAAGAGTGCAACGTGGATGCTTCCTTTTCTTTTTTTCCACCTGAAGTGCTTAGCCAACCCTTCAACCTACTTCAAATTAGTATTAATTTACATGCCAAAGAATAGGGAAATATTTATTCTTTCTCTATGGCAGCAGTAAACTGATTTTGTTTTAAAGTGAAGTGAAACAACACATTTAACAAAGAATCTTGAGAAATAATATTAGAATTCTATACAAAAATCTTCAGTTAATATTTATCAATCACATACAGTGTGCCTGCCGCTTCAGTTAGCAACAGAATGACAAAGCATTCTGTCCTGCCCTGTGGAGTCCAGTACTAAAAAGAAATATTTTCAATGCCATGAACATAATGCTAGGAGAAGGAGCAGATAAGAATGCAATCCAGTCCTCCTGGATGTATGGGTGTTCTCATGTCATAAGGTGGGGAATGATATCCCATGGAGAGGGAAGAGAATGCGCAAAGGTAGGGAGGTATGACAAGCAAGGCTCATGTGGGGAACTGAAAACAGTTTACTAAGGCTAAAGAAACATATTATTAGAGCAACAAATTGAAATAAATTTAAATAAGGGGAATAACTTGAAAAAGAAGTTAAAATTGAAGCTGGAGCCGAACCCTGATGATCTCGGTAATTATAAGAAGAAACTGGAAGCATCTTCTGCAAGTAGTGGGAATTAATTAAAGGATTCTAAGTAGAGGCTAAAGCTAAAATATCATTTAGTCAGCAAGCTGGAGAATATGAAACTGGAGTCAGCAAGGCCAATACGATTATTCCACTCCAAGATATAAACAATTTGAATATGAATTAAGATAGTGCTCACTGATTCATGCTTTTCAAAATATTCACTAAATGTTCTTATCTGCCAGGCAAGGTTCTAGACCTGGGGACACAGCAATTGACAATAAGAAAAAAAAAAAACTGTCATCACAGAACCTATAATACATGATAAATAATTAAACAAGCAAATATGTGAGATTTCAGGTGGATGTAAGTGCCATGAAGGAGAAGAAGAATATGGTTTGGGGGTTAAGAAAGTAATGGAAATAAGAAAGAGAAGAGTTTGAGCAGAGAACTGAAATAAGTATAGGAGAAAGCCATAAAGGAACCTGTGAAGGGGGTCCCAGGCCAGAGAAGCTGCCAAAACAAAACAAACAAACAAACAAACAAAAGCCCCTATTCATTGGAAATTACTTAGTGTGTCTGAAAAACAGCATGGAAGTGATGTGGCCAGACTGAGGTGGACATGGATGTGAAGTCACAATGGTTGGGGTACGAGAATGGGGGTGCAGACCTGTAGGGACTTTTGGAGCATAGTAAAACTTTGGTTTTCACTCTAAATGGGATGAACAGTCATTGGAGGGTTTCAGCAAATGAGTAAAATATAATACATATACAACCTACACCTAAAATATATAAAATCTGACTCAGGGGTGGGCAGCTTAGGACAGACTGTGAGGAGCAATGGTAGGAGACGGATAAATTAAGAAACTACTGCATTATTGCAGGACACTCAGCTGATTGCTGGGGAGATGTGAAAAACGTTCAGATTCTCAGCTTATTTTATTATTTTATTTTATTTTTTCAAGATGGAGAATCCTGTCTTTTATTTTATTTGTTTCATAATTAACATTTTATTTATTTTCTTACAAATTTATTTTTATTGGTGTTCAATTTGCCAACATATAGAATAACACCCAGTGCTGATCCCATCAAGTGCCTCCCTCAGTGCCAGTCACCTAGTCACCTAGTCACCCCCACCCCCCCGCCCACCTCCCCTTCCACCACCCCTAGTTCGTGTCCCAGAGTTAGGAGTCTCTCATGTTCTGTCTCCCTCCTTGATATTTCTCAGCTTATTTTATTTATTTTTTTTCTCAGCTTATTTTAAATGAAAGGCCAATCAGAGTTGCTACTGGATTGGATGTCAGAATGAGAAAAAGAGGAGTGAAGGTGGCCATGGTAATTTCAAGAGGAGGGAACCCTCGGTGGCTTTGTGGTTGAGCAACTACCTTTGGCTCAGGTTGTGATCCTGGAATCTGGGATCGAGTCCCGCATTGGGCTTCCTGTGAGGAGGCTGCTTCTCCCTCTGCTTCTGTCTCTGCCTCTCTGTGTGTGTGTGTGTGTGTCTCTCATGAATAATAAATCTTTATTTTTTAAAAGGAAATTTAGAGAGGATAATAAGTTTGAGAAATATACAGAATGAAGACTGTCAGGAATTACTGGGAGTGAATGGGGGCTACTTGGCTTTGAATCCTAGAATCCTGACTTGGCCAGTTGTAAGTGGTGGAGAAGGGGCAAGTCACTCAACTTCAGTGAGCCTCAGTTGCTTCAGAAAGTAGAAACATCTGGATATCTCTGGGATGTAGTGAGGATCAGAGAAAATATATACGAACTGGATCACTAGATCTTTCCCACAATAGAAGCTCAACTAGATGATGCTGTTGGTCATGGCTTAGGGAAAAAGTGTCTGGCATGATGCTCAGAGCTTTAGTTTGAGTTATTTGGACATGGTGGAGCCTAGAGAGAGATATATAGGTAAAGGGATTGTGTTCAGTGACTGACAAGACTGGGGGAGATACTGATTTCAATCTAGAACACAGGAGAGATGTGTGACAGGCAGCTCAAAAAATATGCCTCAAAAATTTTCAGAAGAGAGATCTAGGCAGGAGAAAGAGAGATCTGGAAGTCATCACCATAGGGATAAGAGCAAAGATACTAGAAGTTCAATAGCTATGGCATGCCGGGGGAGCTTCATGGCATGGTCATCCCATGACCATGCCTAAGGGCCTAGTGTTAATGAGTGAAGTGGCATTTGAGCAAAGTTGTAAAGAACCCAGATCAACATACATCATTTTTTTTTTGCAATTTTGCCATGCCACTCAAGTGTAACTCAAATATCGTGTGTATGCATGTGTGTGTGCACGTAAACACACGAGCGTTCGTGTGTGTGTGTATGTGTGTGTGTGTGTGTGTGTAAATGCTAGGCAGTGGGAACAAGGGATGCAGAGGAAGTAGTGTATGAAACCACACAGAACAAGGGACAGAGATGCAGATCAGCACCAAGGGATGCTTCAGGAAACTGACTCCTCTGACCACTTACAAAAGACAATTGTCACCAAAGACTCTACTCATTGATCTCCGAAGAGAACCAAAATCCTTCACTGCTTGAACATTAGAAGCAGTAAGTGCCACAGGAGCTGACCTGGACCAGATCGAGGCCTTATCTCAACTGAGCGCCCACAGACTGACTTCGAGTTTGGTTGGTTAGCTTCCTGTATCCTTATGTTTTCCTGTTTGTGGTGTGTTTGGCTTGTCTTCTGTCCTGATTTGTGTGCTGTGTAAGGAGCCAATTTTATTTTATTTTATTTTTAAAGATTTATTTATTTACTTATGAGAGAGAGAGAGAGAGAGAGAGAGAGAGAGAGAGAGAAGGAGGCAGAAACACAGGAGGAGGGAGAAGCAGGCTCCATGCTGGGAGCCCGACATGGGACTCGATCCCGGGACTCCAGGATCGCACCCTGGGCCAAAGGCAGGTGCTAAACCACGGAGCCACCCAGGGATCCCCAAGAAGCCAATTTTAATCACATGGTAAATTGTCACCGGATCTGGAATCCTGAACCTGCTTTATAATTGTGATTTAACTTTGCTTTATGATTGGATAGAGCTGACACTGGAAAGACACACCTCGTATTTGTGCCTTCATAGAGTGTTGGTGGCAGCCAACAAATCAGATAACTTGGATGAAATGGACATGTTCTTAGGAGCACACAAATAACCAAAACTGATTCAAAAAGAAATAGAAAAATTCCAGAGACAGTAACAAGTAAAGAGATTGTGTCAAGGAAAAAAACTTCCCAACAAAGAAAACCCTGAAACTAGAGAGTTTCACTGATAAATTCCACCATTTAAAGCTGAATTAACAGTAATCCCCTCAAATTTTCCCAAAAAATAGAAGAGGAAACACTTCCTATTTTATTCTGTGAAGGCACCATTACCTCAATACCAAAGCCAGACAAAAATATTATAAGGCCAATCTAGAAAGAAAATATCGAATAAATAAATAAATAAATAAATAAATATCAATATTCCTTTTGAATAAAGATGTAAAAATCTTCAAATAAAAAACAAAAACTCTTGTTCTAAAGTATATTAAAAGGATTACAAGTCATGACCAAATGACATTTATCCAGACTGCAATGGTAATTTCACTGGTAATTTTTATAAAATCAAACAATGTAATATACTGCATTAATAAAACAAAAGATAAAAAAAAATCATCTCCGTTGATGATGCAAAACCTTTGACAAAATCCAATGCCCCGTTTTTATAAAAATACTCAGAAAACTAGGATAGAAGGGAACTTCCTTAACATAACAAAGGGTATTTATGAAAAACTCACACCTAACATCACATTGCATGGTGAAAAATAGAAAAGTAATGCAAAGAATGGACCTCAACTTCACACTATATACAAAACATTAACTTAAAGTAGGTCAAAGACTTAAATGTGAAACTATCAAACTTAGAAAAAAAAAAAACCATGAGAGTAAATCTTCATGAACTTAAAATTGGCAATTCTTAGATCTGACACCAAAAGTATGCTGAGAAAAAGAAAAGAAAAAACCAGATAAATTGGATGTCAACATTAAAAAGTTTTTTTTAAGATGCTATTTTTTTTTAAATAATCTCTGCATCCAACTTAGGTGCTCAAACTCACAACCCCCAGACCAAGTTTCGTGTTCTACTGACTAAGCCAGCCAGGTGCCCTTAACATTGAAAAGTTTTGTGCATCAGAGGATATTATTTAAAAAGGGAAAAGACAACTTATAGAATGCAAGAAGATATTTGTATATCATATATCTGGTAAGAGCCTAGTATCTAGAATATACAAAGAACTCTTCACATTCAACCACTTACAATACCAATAAAACAAAAGACAAATATAACAACAACAACAACAAAAAAGACAAACAACAAACTTTTAAATGGGAAGAGGTGCTGAACAGACATTTCTCCAGAGAAGATACAAATACCAACAAGCAAGTACATAGAAAGATGCTCAATATTATTAATACTTTGGGAACTTTTAAAGTTTTGATTTAATCAAAACTACAAGGAGATATCATTTCACTCACCCTAAGGTGACTGTAATTTAAAAAGGCAGAAAATTACAAACATTGACAAAGATGTGAAAAAACCGGCAGTTGCAGGCACTCCTGGCCAGAATATAAAATGGTGTAGCTATTACGAAAAATAGTAAAGCAATTCCTTGAAAAGTCATCACCATATGACACAAGCAATTCTACTCCTCGGGATATACCTCAAAGAATTAAAAATAGGTACTTAAACACTTGTATGCACCTGTTAGTCTCAAAGCAATTCACAATAGTCAAAAGGGAGAAACAACCCAAATGTTCTCAATAATGAATAAACAGGGATCCCTGGGTGGCCCAGGGGTTTGGCGCCTGCCTTTGGCCCAGGGCACGATCCTGGAGACCCGGAATCGAATCCCACGTCGGGCTCCCAGTGCATGGAGCCTGCTTCTCCCTCTGCCTCTGTCTGCCTCTCTCTCTCTCTCTCACTGTGTGCCTATCATAAATAAATAAAATTTAAAAAAATAAGAATATTTAAAAAAATGAATAAACAAATTGTGGTATATCCATACAACAGAATATCATTCAGCCAAAGAGGAATGATGTATTGACACATGCTACAATGTAGATAAACTTTGAAAACATGCTAAGTAAAAGGACCCAGTCACAAAGGTCACATATTGTATGATTCATTTACATGAAATATCCAGAATAGGTAAACCTGTAGAAATGGAAGATTAGTATTGTCAGGATCTGTGTAGAGCGGGGAATGATTCCTAAAATTGGCCTGGGATTTTATTTGGGAATAGTAATGTCTGGACATGAGATAAAGGAGATGGTTGCATATTGTTAATGTACTCAATGCCAATTAACTGTTCACTTTTTTAAATATTTTATTTATTGGAGAGAGAAGGAGAGAGAGAGAATGCACAGGCATGTGAGCACGAACATGGGGAGGGGCAGAGGGAGAAGCAGACTACTCTCTATGCAGGAGCCCATTGTAGGCCTCGATCCCAGGACCCTGGTGTCATGACCCGAGCCGAAGGCAGATCCTTAACTGACTGAGCCACCAGGTGCCCCTGCATTGTTCACTTTACAATGATTGATGTTATGTGAATTTCATCTCAATTTTTAAAAAAATCATTACCTTGGGAGTGTGAAGAACACATATATTGGAGATGGACTGTAATAAAACACAGGGAGGGTGCGGCCTACGCACTGCTAGTGGGAGTAGAAACTGAGAGGAAGTAATGGAGTTGAATGTTACTTAGGAAGGAGACATACTGGGAGTGAGTGAGAAAGGATGACTTCTATCCAGAATGAGTAAATTAAGAGCATAAAATTTTGGAACAAAGACAGCCAGTTCTCTACTGAGCAGGCTGCATTTCAGAGAGGTTTTGAAGGCATTAAATTTAAAGCTCTACTCAATGGACCAGTTTGAACCACAGAAAAGGATCAGAGAGTTCTGAAAATGTGATAGAAATAAATGAGATAGAAGTAAATAGAAAAAAATTGGGCAGCCTGGGTAGCTCAGTGGTTTAGCGCCACCATCAGCCCAGGGCATGATCCTGGGGTCCCAGGATCAAGTCCCACTTCAGGCTCTCTGCATGGAGCCTGCTTCTACCTCTGCCTGTGTCTCTGTTTCTCTCTCTGTCTCTCATAAATAAATAAATAAAATCTTAAAAAGGAAAGAAAAAATCATGCCTGTAACATTAGAGGTTTTTTCAGTTCTTTTTGTTTTAGTTTTAGTTTAGTTTTTTTTTTTTTTAATAACATTATGGTCCACTTTAGCTTAGGAAGTAGTCAACAAAAATATTTAGCGTAAATGAAAGTTGAGTCAAATGTGATGGTAGGAAGGTGTCCATACAAAGTTCGTATTATTTTCTATCTCCCGTCAGTTATTTGTGTAGCTGTACAATTAAGTGATCTAAACAGGTTCTGTCTATAATAAAAAAAATGTTTCCAATAAAAGCACCAATGAATTAAACCAACAAATTATTAAGCTGGGGCTCGCTCTACCTCCAGTTCAGGATTGAGCTCTACATGTGTACATTTCTTTCTCCACAAGTACTTCTTGCCTTAAAGAAGTTCACTGCTCATATAGGTATTTTTATCAGTAGGCTCACTGGGAGTACATTGTTGCCTTATCCTTACCACCAAAGTTTCATGGAAGGACAAGGAAAACATCTTGTGTACGTGGATTGCTTACCACATACCTCTTCTGTTGGGATATGCCAATGGAACTAAGTACGGAGTTTCCCTCTACATTTTATTTTTTTTAATTACAAAAAAGGATTTATTAGACAAACACATCAATAGATGGAGTCTAAGGATTTGGTTGGAAAGCCACTGGGCCTTTCAAAGCAGAAGTCCAAAGTCACATACTTGGAGCATTACTCTGCTACACTTTGTAGAAACAAGAAAAGTGAGGAATGACAGCACTCCACGCTAGTCCACAGACAGATAAGCCTCACACCTCCCTCCCTAGTCCGTTTCTGTTCAACTGGCATCTTCTGTGACTCTGGTACCTGAGAGAGATGGAATGTTTCCCACATCTTACAGAAATTCAGTTTCTGGTTACAGATCTTGCCTCTGTGCACCTGAACTTCCTGTTCATGACACATGGGTTGTTGCTTTTCAAAATCCAATGAGCAGTTATTGAGGGAGTGCTTCTCAATAGGAAAAGTGAATAAAACGTTCTCATCTATAGTAACTGCATTTTTAATCTCATCTGGTATCAACTGTCTTCTAGAAAGTTACAATGTGTTGTTTAGGGACACTATTCTTTAACATAGAAGGAAAGGAGTAATTAGTACAGGATATGTAATTACATGATACCCATTCTGAAATCTTGTAAGAGTGCTGTGAATGGGAAGTCATCATTTAATTTATCAGAAGGAGGGGGGGGAATCTTCTATCATTCCTGATTATACCAGAACTAGACATTTTGAAATTATAATATCATCATATGTTCATGACACCAAACTGGGTTTGCTTTATGAGAAACCTTTGATCATTAAATTTAATTGTTAATGGCACAGGCTATCAATAAAGAGCAAGCAGTATGATATCTGTGTAGGTGTCAGTGGGCCTCAAATAGCAAAGGTGAGAATGAGATAGACGTGACCTGGTTTGGCACATTGGGGTTTCTGAGATGTGAGCTCCAAACATAATACATAGAAAACTAAGGGCAGTATTCCAAACAGATCTGGCATGAGAATTTTATAAAACAGCTAGTTTTTTCAGGGACATAATAAAAGGAGCAGTTTCAACGAAGGGCCATGCATTAAATTCCCATTGTTGGATCCAAGATGGAAATGTTTTTGCTTCCAAGGCCCTCCTGCAGCCCAAGAACTACTTCTTTCACATCCTTGAGAATCTTTTGTATGTCATGGCATCCTAGAGTCTGTTTGGAACAAGGAATGCTCTAGATGAAGCTCTAAAAATGTTGAGTTTGTGCCTTTAAGAAACAGTCCGATTCATGACTTTCGTGTGCAGCAGGAGAGCTGTGCTCTCTCAGCACGGTTCGCCATTTGGGAGCCGAGGCAACGCCAGGACAGATGTATGAAAAGTATCAAATACTGCAAATCAAATACTGCAAAGCAAAACAGGCAGCCCGAGGCATAGACTTCAAGATTTTGGTTGAACCACTAGTCCGTTCATTAACATCTTTAAGCAACTGAGGCCATGGCCTGGTTGGTCAAAGCTGCTCTCAAAATCTGCGGGACAGTGGAACCGCATGTGCCTGAGCAGGTAACTCTAGCCAGGAACTTATGAACATTTCCTAGCAGAAGCTTCTGGTCTTCTCAGAAAAGTAAAATACCTATTGTCTCAGGAACAGCCTGTGGGGAATCTGTTTGGATCAAGAATTGCGCTCAAGTCCCAATCTTAAATGAAGACCTAAAAGTGTGCAGTTTTGTGCACTTAAAAATAGTCCATTTCACAGGGGCCGTGTGTGCTCCTGGACCCAGCTCGCTCAGTGTCTGGGAGGAATCGCTGGGTTTGGGCCAAACATCCAGTATGGAAAGGGAAATGATCCGCTTGGGCAGGGGGGAGGCTGCTTACCCTCCGAGAGAGCTAGAATGTTGGAAGAAGATTCCATCCTAGGGTGAGCGACGGGCGGCAGGAGGAAGTCCTGGCTCCCCGGAATCTCCCCCCGCAGCAGCCACAGCAGCCCCGCTGGGACACCCAGACCCCAGAGCTGAATGGAGCCTGAGGAGGGAGAAGAGCCAGGTGCGGAAGCGGGAAGCGCGGAGGACAGCCGGGGTGCCGGCCCCTCCTTGACCCCCTCTGTGGCCCGCGTGCATTAGGGGGGGAGCCAGGGGGGAAAGGCCAGAGTGGGCAGGTGGCCGTGCCCCCTGCTGGCGCCCCGCGAAGGCCGGAGGGAAGGGGGCGCAGAGGCCGCTCACCCCGAGGGGGCGGCCCTGCGCGTGGGCGCCCCTGGGTGGAACCGGGAGCCGCCGACCCCGCCAGTCACTGGTGAGTTCAAGCCGGTGGACCCCGACAGGCGCCGGTTCCTAGGCGTAGAAAGGGGTCAGGTAGGAGGGCCCCAGGAAGGATGCAGAGGGGCCCCCCGCGGCTGCGGCCTCGGCCTCAGCGGGAAGGAGCTGGAGGCGGCAGGAGGACGTGGGCCTCCGAGGAGGGGAAGTCTGCAGGGGCCACGCAGCCAGCAGGGCGCTCCCGGGCTGCCCCCGGCCGCTCCCCGCCTGAGCCGCCCCGTGGGCGCCAGGCTTCTGCTTCTTCCCCTGGGTCCTCCGCTTCTGGGACCAGATCGGGGCCTGCGTCTCCGTGAAGCCGAGCGACAGTGGGAGGTTCAGGCGCTCGCACGCCCACAGGGAGCGCGGGGCTGAGCTCGCTCTCCGGGGCCACCAGCTGCTCCCGGTGAAGGCGGCGCGGCCTTGGCTTGGCGCAGCGGGGCTCGCCCCGGGGCCGCGGGAGCAGGGTGCGCCCCGGGAACTCTCGAATTCATGAGCCCTAGAGAGGGAGGGAGGACACAGGCAGAGGGAGAAGCAGGCTCCATGCAGGGAGCCCGACGCGGGCCAATCCTGGGTCTGCAGGATCACACCCCAGCTGCAGGAGGCGCTAAACCGCTGCGCCCTGCGGCTGCCCCTCCCTCCACATTTTAAGGAGAATTCTCTACTGTGCAATTTCACACACTACAACGTTAATGTTTCTTCTTCTGCTGACTACATTAATACTCTTTTTGCTATTTTTGTGCTAGAAATAAGTGTCCAAATGTTTTCCCTAAAGCTGTGTCAGTCTTCTGTCCACTGTCCATCTTACACAGAATTGTGACACTGTTCATCGAGAAACCAATTCTTTCCTTAATTAACACTCAGATTGATTTTACTGACAGTGCTTGTATTTTTCCTTTCATAAATAGTGTAAACTATGTTGATAATTTCATTTCGATTCAAATGTCACAAGCAGAAAATCTAAACAATTAGCAATATTTTTTAAACAAAGGAGTTTATGTTTTAGAAATTCATGGTTAGGCTATAACAAAATAAATAACAGCTCTGATCAGTTACATCTCTGGTTTAGCTGTCATTAACCTGTCAAAGATCTGGGTGGACACATGAAAGCTGCCTTGAGTCATCACGCACTTACACCTTGTGAGAACATCACAATTACATTAAAAAAAGGTTGCAAGCAAGCCCTAAAAAAATCCGTTTATTTGCTGCAGTAAACTAGGATGAACAGAATTACTACAAAGTGGTTACATGGATTACACAATCAAAAGATATAAGCAGCACAAGGCATGAATAGAATGACCAGCACTGCAAAACACACACACAATCATACACATACACATAGTGGCACAGACCCAGACACACCCGCTACACACACATCTGTTACTGGAGGGCACTGGGGAGAGAAAAGAGAAACCAAACTCCCATGACACTGCAAAGGGTTTTCTCCGGTATGCGTCCTCTTGTGCTCATCCAGGCCTTGCTTCTGGCTGAAGGCTTTGCTGTACTTGGAGCACTTGCATGGCTTCTGCAGTCAATGAAAAGAGATCGCCATGAATCTGGGTGAACTCAGAGCCCTCCTCACTAAGGTATACGCGTGGGGATATTTTCCCGAGCTTCTGTAGGGTGCTGCAGCAAATCCAGAGCTGTGCCATGAGTTATTTTATTTTAATTTTTCAGGAGAAACAGCAACACTCAGTGTCTGCCTGACAAACTGAACTACTTGCTCATGATAGTTCATAGTTCCAGCATGTACTGTAGTTCTCTTATTTTTTATTTTATTTTTATTGGTTGATTTGAGAGAGACCGAGACAGAGAGAGAGCAAGAGAATGGGAGAGTATAAGCAGGAGGACAAGCAGAGGGAGAGGGAAAAGCAGACTGCCCGCAGAGCAGGAGCCTGATTTGGGGCTCCATCTCAAAACCCTGGGATAGTGACTGAGCCAAAGGCAGACACCTAACCCGTTGGGCACCTAACCAGGCACCCTTGCAGTTCTTTTAACTAAGTCATAGTTAGCTTTGCAAAGCTAGGTTGTGAATGTCTGACATGATCTAACTACTAAAAGAACTGAACTCTAGGTCTTCTTTTGGTCTTGGTGGGCCACAAAAATTTACTGACACTAAGGAAGGGCATCATGGACCAAGAGAGTTTGGGAACGCTGATCTAGATGGTGCAAACTGCTTACTATCTCAGAGAATGAAAACTTCAGGAAAAAATTTCTATCAGATATTGGGGATAAGTATAAAAAGCAATACAGCTCAACTGTGGTTTAAGTATTTTCATCTCTATTGCCCAATCTTCCTTTCTTATGTAGAGTGTTCTTTTCTAAAATCTAAACAACTTTCTTAAATGAAGCATATTTACAAATTGTCACAGACTCTTAAGGAAAAAGAAAAAATTCCTACAGGAAGAAAAAACGGTCCACATTCCCTAGCCACCTTTGATACTAGGAACTTACATTACCATCCATTTTACTCGGAAAGAATTGCAAAATAAATTAAAATTATTCCATTAAAACGCCTCCTCAAAACAAACAAACAAACCCAGCTGGCCATCACTAAACAGTGCATAAATAAAAAAGATTTGAGGAAAAATAAACTATTTGTTTGAAGTAAACTTGCAGTGAAATTTTTTCCAGATACATCTTCAAAAATATTATAGTTTTTTAGATTGAGATAGTATTTAATTTCCTGTTCTGTAGATAAATTCCATGCATATTTTCTCCTTAGTATTTAAGAGTATTACAAAAATGTCCAGATCTACAAAACCAAACTGACATGTGTGTGCCTACCAACTAGCTCTTAAGGAATCAAACATGCCCAGTGCAGCTGTGACTCTCAACGCACCCCCACCCCGCTCCCTAACTGCAGTACCTCAGCACCTTGTCTGTACACTTCCCCAGAGGTGACTACTAGTGCTGGGTATGGAGCTTATCATTCCCTGGCTTTTCTCTATATTTTTACTGCCCATGTATGGAAGGATCTCTAAGTAAGACATAGTACTATATCGCTTTTTACACTTACTTAAATAGTATCATACTGTATGTAAACTTTGTGAGTTCTCTTGAAATTGATGTATTTTTGCTGAGCATTATCTTTATGAGCTTCTAGTCCTCAATTTCATTTTGTGAACACATGTAGTTCATACTCATTCATTGTTAATACCATATCATATTACATTCAGTGGCTATACCCCAATTTGCTTATATATATATAGTATCTAGTGATGGGTAGTTCATATTTTTCCAATTTTTCACTCTTACAAATAATGTTGCTTTGGCTTTTTTGTACACTGTCTACTTGAATGCAGGTAAGTGTAATTTCCATGGTATGTGTATCTAGAAGGGGGATTGCAACTTCCACTCTTCTAGGAATGGCCAAACTCTACAAAGTAGATAAGCCCTTCTACACTGCAACATCCAGTACGTTCTTATAATTCTATCACTGTATTTTACCAATTCTGAGACTTAGGAGGGACATGATGAGTGTACATAAGTTTAAAAGTATTATGTTCCTAGAAAATAGGACCTCTTATCAATTCGAAGTGATCTTTATCTGTGAGAATTTTTTTTTATTTTGAAATTAATTAAGTCTTCATATAGCTATAAAAGCTTTTTAAAATATGTCAGGGGTGGGGAAATAAGGGGGATATTGAATAAATGGCAGAAGACAAGCATCCTCTGGAGAGCTAATGCACAGCACTGTGATTTCTAGCGAACAACACTGTAGTATTATTTCACAGGTGCTACGAGACGAGATCTTAAATGTTCTCAACATACACGTGCACATACACACAGTCATAAAGGAAATTATATAACATGATGGAGATTTAGATAACACTATGGTGGTAATCATATTGCAATATATAAATGTATCAAATAAATACCTTCCACTTTAAATGTATATAATGTTATATGCCAATTATACCTTAGTTTAAAAGAAGGAAGAAAAAATAAATAAAATAAGCATTTGCCTGGTATATTCATCTTTGTACTTTTAAACAGTCTATTCTTAGGTATGAGGAGTATCCCCATAAAAAGTACCCCAACTGGATTTTCTTAACCTTCCCTTATATCACCTTTTTAAAAGACAAGTTCTGATTCTTGATATTCATTGCTATTTTTTATAGTTTAACGACCATTATGATATACTAGTATATTTATCTATTAACATTTGTTGTTACTAATTATATATTTAATATATACACTTAAAAACATATGTGAATATATTTCATCATTTTATTTTGGGCATTGCCTTTTATCTTGCTTCTCATTTCCCTCCCTATATTTTCTTACATGTTTTGATTTAATGATTTTCCCCTCGTGTCATCATAGAAGGTATGAATACTATTTCTATCCCCTTAGTGGTTATCCTTAACAGTTCTATCACGTACAATGAACACAATCGAAAGTTTATCTGTATGTTTTCCCTCCTACTGAATAACGAGTCCTGCAGAATCTCCTGTCTCACATGTTATGTGTAAGTCTTTTATTTGTGTCTTGACTTTTAAAGCCTGATATGGAATCATTATTATTTAACACATCAGTGTGGTTTAGTTTTATACATTCTTTTTTTTTTTTTTTTTTAGTAATTTTTTTTTTTTTTTAATTTACGATAGTCACAGAGAGGGAGAGAGAGAGAGAGGGGCAGAGACACAGGCAGAGGGAGAAGCAGGCTCCATGCACCGGGAGCCCGACGTGGGATTCGATCCCGGGTCTCCAGGATCGCGCCCTGAGCCAAAGGCAGGCGCCAAACCGCTGCGCCACCCAGGGATCCCAGTTTTATACATTCTTAATGATTACTTGACTTTTCATGCTTTCTGACCTTCAGAGGATCTGATGATGGTAAATTCTTCTTTTATATTTGATTGAAGATGACTTTATTTTTCATTTGTTATTAAGTGAAAGTGTACAAATCCAATTAGATGTATATAACAGACTATTTTTCACATCTCTTAGCCATTTCCATCTCTCTGTATTGCACCATTTGCAAGTTCTTTAGAATCAGCTATCAATTATCTTCAGTAGGAACCTGTTAATAGGACCATTTCAGTTTTTAATTTCCGTTAATATTTTAAGCTTTTGTAAGTTTTTATTTGGTTCTTTTCAATTATGCTTAGTTTTTGATAAAATCTTATTTTTTCCTCATGGTGCTTAGGTCTATTTAAAAAATACTCCTGCTTTCTTTTAGAGGCCGATTTGAATGGTAAATGGTTCTCCAACCTTTTATTTCCAGGTGGTAGGTGTCCTTCTGTCTAAAATGAGTCTCTTGTAGACAGAAATAGATGGGTCCTGCTTTTTTATCCAGTCTGAAACCCTGCGCCTTTCGATGGGGTCATTAAGTCCGTTCACGTTCAGAGTTACTATTGAGACAGAAGTTGCACTGTTGGGTATTTACCCCAAAGATTCAGATGCAATGAAACGCCGGGACACCTGCACCCCAATGTTTCTAGCAGCAATGTCCCCAATAGCCAAACTGTGGAAGGAGCCTCGGTGTCCATCGAAAGATGAAAGGATAAAGAAGATGTGGTCTATGTATACAATGGAATATTACTCAGCCACTAGAAACGACAAATACCCACCATTTGCTTCAACGTGGATGGAACTGGAGGGTATTATGCTGAGTGAAGTAAGTCACTCAGAGACGGACAAACGGTGTATGTTCTCATTCATTTGGGGAATATAAATAATAGTGAAAGGGAATATAAGGGAAGGGAGAAGAAATGTGTGGGAAATATCAGAAAGGGAGACAGAACTTACATACTCCTAACTCTGGGAAACGAACTAGGGGTGGTGGAAGGGGAGGAGGGTGGGGGGTTGGGGTGAGTGGGTGACAGGCACTGAGGGGGACACTTGACAGGATGAGCACTGGGTGTTATTCTGTATGTTGATAAATTGAACACAAATAAAAATTAATTAATTAAAAAATACTCTAGATATTTATATAATTTACCTTATCTGATAAATCATTATCTTAAGTTTTTTTTGAAATCTAATGCTGTTATTTGTGCTTCCTCCTGTCTCCTGCTCATGGCTCTTGTTTCTTTGGAGTTATGGGCTCATGTTTGGTGGTCTTTATCTGTTAAAATCCGGTGACCCTTAGGTTGAGGGTATGTCCCTCCAGACAGCATTTGTGTTTGCTTCTGCCAGGCATTCTGGGATGCTATCAATCAAAGGCCATTTTAAGTTTATTTCTTGCTTTAGGGTTTTCTGGTCAGGGAAGTATTTTAGGTCTGAACTCTAAACACACTTGAGGGAAAGACTGTGGTTACAAACTCGAAGGAGAACTCTTTCTCTCTAGCCAGCAATTACTCTGAGACAGTCCAATGTCCTAAGCATCTTCGTCTGCCAAAGGTAGATTATTTCCAGTCCCTGATTTAATTTTGAGTATCACTTTTCTAGGGCCCCAGCACTGTGGTGGGATGTGGTTCCATCTTGTCCTATAACCTAAATCCAGAGCTTGCCTCCCTTTCCATCACCACTGAAAACCAAACCTTGAATTTACGGATACTGGCAAACACCCTGAAGGTGTTCTCATTCTCAACTTAACCTTATCACTCTGGCCTTCGGCTTCAGTTTGCTTTGTTGGATTCTGGGGATTATTGTTACTTTTTTCCCCATAAGTTCAGATATTTGCTATTTGCTTTATTATATCCAGCATGGGTATGTGTTTTGTATAGGACCTCTGTATTTTAAATGACTGTTCAAAGTAACAGAAAAACACTGCATTTTCTTGGCAGTCCAAAAAATAGGATGTTTACTGCTTTTTTCATCTAGTCTAAATCAACAAAATCTCTTTTCACATATCACATGACCTTTGGTGCCTATTATTTCTGCAAACATTGCCCAGTTTAAAACAAAAAACTCGAAAATGTAGTTGTAGGTATTTAAATCAGAAATTTCTTGGAGTTGCTGGGACTTTCATTATATCCAAATGTTTTACTTAAACTTGTATTTTAAAAACATATAAGGATATATCAATATGATGTATATGAAAAGGAAAAAGGGAAGGTTTTCTCCCTACAATCTATCTATAAAACAAGATCTTGTGAAGAAGTCAATCACCATGGCAGCTGCAGTGACAGCTAAGTGTCTGGCAGAGAACAACCGAAGACAAGACCAAGTATCTGGATGACTTCCTAAGAGAATGATAGAAGTTTCCAGGAACAAAAGGCAATGAGAAACAAGGTCTGTGCATCACTGATTAACAACACCCCTCTAATTCCTAAATTTCTTCTTAGCAGGTACTGTCTAGGTAGGCATCCTACAGTGCCCCATGGATACTATGAAAGGTTCTGAGCCAGTGTATGGAGATTATGGCAAAAGCATAAGGGTTTTATAGTTATCACAAGTTTTCAAAAACCCAAATGTGTATTATTCACTGGCTTGGATGGAATAAATAATGTTTTACACACACATTCACACACTCATATATTGATATTTTTCAAATGTTTATAAATACTACTGGTGATTATTTCAATACACTTTATTTACAAATGTCACTGAAATTTTATTACCTTCGCTTATTTATTTTCTCCTATAAAAGACATTAAAAATACAACTATCATGTGTTTCTGTGTGTGTGTGGGCAGGAAAGATGGGCTGAAATTTATGTTAGAAAGGTTCCTCCAATTCAAAAAGTTTGAGAATTATAGTTGTAAAAGGGACTCATTTAAAGAAGTAGTTCTCTGCCTGGACTCCTTCCTTTGTATCAAGAACCATTTGAAGCTGAGGATTCCTTGGGGTTTTGTCCTAAGATTATCAGCTCACACGCTCTACAATCACCCTTCTATGTCAGTCTAGAAAGAAAGGTCCTCTGAGTCCTTTAGGCTATAGCAAAGTATAGTAAGAAGCCATGTTTGCCTTTCATGTCTGTCCATCTCTTTTATCCCTAAATCTTAAAAAATATACAATTTTCTTGATATTACAAGGAAGGATATAATTTCTGACATATTTGGTCACAATGCCATATAGCGCTCCTTGGAAAGAACTTTAATGTGCACCCTTGCAGGATCCCTGGGTGGCCAGCGGTTTAGCGCCTGCCTTTGGCCCAGGGCGCGATCCTGGAGACCCGGGATCGAATCCCACGTCGGGCTCCCAGGGCATGGAGCCTGCTTCTCCCTCTGCCTCTGTTTCTACCTCTATCACTCTGTGTGTCTCTATGAATAAATAAATCAAATGTTTAAAAAAAAAAAAAAAAAAAAACAAGCTCTGTTCCCAGGCCCTTTGCTTTCCAAGGAGGTCTTTGGTCCCGCTGGGGCATAGAGACCTCAACTCTATGGCCTGTACAGCCGAGATGCCCAAGCGTGGGGTTCGATGCAACTTGTCACAAAGTTAGATGCAACAGTGCACAGGCTGGACCCCCTCCCTCGCCCCGCCCCCCACCCCCCCTGCCCTGGCGATCCCCTAGGGCAAGATTGTTCAGACACCCCCGCTCAGAGGCCTTCCCCGGGCCCCCCTCTAGCCTCCGGGGCCCCCTAAATCTTACCGACCCCCATCCGTGTTGGAGCCCTTCCCTGCAGCTCCTCTGGGAGCACCATTTCCAGCCTGGTCGCAGCAGCTCCGGTCAGCCCCAGGCCCCTCGTCGGCCCTCCGCGGGGCAGGGAAGCCGGCGGGGGAGAGCGCGAGGAGCCCGAGGCAGCCGCAGGTGGGCGTCCTCCCGGGTGAGTGGGGTCGCCTCTGGCCCCCGCAGTCCCTCCCGGGCTCCGCGCTTCCTTCCACTCTCTCCGGCTGCGCCCAGGGCTCCGCGGCACACACGGAGGCGCTGGGGAGGGCGGCGGCGGCGGCGGAGGTCAGCGTGGGGATGGCGGGTCCCGCGCGGCCTAGTGAGCCCCGAGGCCTGCTCCTCCCCGTCGGAGCCCAGCGCTGGGGAGGCGGCGGCGGAGGGCGGGGAGGAAGCCCCAGGGGAGCGCTGCGCGCGCGGGAAACGCTCGCCACTGTGCCTGGAGGGATTGGGGCTGGGGCGGCGCAGGGCGGGGCGGCGCGGGCGGCGGGGTCGGTGAGCCAGCGAGCAGGCTTCAGGGGCCGCCTCACCTGGGCTCCTCGTCGCTCCTGGCGCCCCGGAGCCCAGGGCCTGCAGAGGCCGAGGGGGCTGCCCCTCCAATGTCCTGTGTTCGCTGTGTTGCCCTTTGGAGACCAAACAAGGTAGTTTGCTGAGCATCCCCCCTTCCCACTTCCATTGGGGGCGCGGGGCTGGGTGCGGGGTGGGGGCGTCGGGGTCACGCCCGCGGGGGTGTGTGTTTTCTAAATAACACACCTGTTAGAATTCTATCAGTCTTTAATCCTGAACTCCATCTTTTCATTCTTACTTGCTACTCTGCATGGTTTTATAATCTCTGGGTCTGCGCTAATATTTCAGGGCATCGTTTAGTTAAAAGGCAAAGGAAAGATGGGTGTAAAAATAAGAAAAGCAGCCGATTTCAAGTAGAAGTAAGCATCTGCTTGTTCTCAAAGATGCTTCTGGTTTTTAATCAGCTCTGAAGTCTGGAAAACCCTTGTAAACAAGAAAACAAGCTATTTCATCGGCTTTGGTTTCCATTTCACCGCCAAGAAGGATGATGGATTGCGAGTTTGACCTGTCACGTATGGAAATTAGCTTGCTTTATTCAGTCACCCAGGCAATGTTTGGATTTATGGACTCGTCTACTCTTAATTATACATGGCCTTTTGTTTCTTCTATTGTAGATGGATCTATAGTTAAGTATGCAATGTTCGAGAGCTTTTATGGGTCATAGAAAGCCTATCGTGATAGGACTGCAACTATACTAAATACTCAACTGTCACTCATACACAAGTAAGCAATAAGTACCATGTTAGGTGAGTACACACATGCGCATTTGCTAACCACTGCTAATTTGATTTGCTAATCACTTTTGGGTTCAAAATTTACTTTTTAAAATTTATAACAATATACCTCACCTTCCTGAGCAGAACACGATAATAAAAGGTCTTTCTTGACTCCTTGACATAAGCTCATCATGCACTTTATTATATATACTACACCAAATGGTGATGTTCACAGGAATCATTGAGCTGCCACGTGAAGGGCTCCAAAATGTGCCACAGTGAAGTAAGGACTATTCTGGGCTGAAGATAGCTGTGAATCCACAGTACAGGGAGAACTTTCTCTGAAGTCCCCTTATCCATCTAAAGATAGATCCTCCCCCTAGGAAACCTCAATTGTCTTAAATCCTCTCCCCAAAAGTCTCACCCCCCAGGGAAGACCGATTCATCACAAGGCCGCAGAAAGGTAGGCACTACACTCAGACAGACATGGGCACAACCCATCATGTCTTCCATCTGTTCCCCTAAGGACTCACTTGTCTTTCCAAAAATTCATTTACTCTCCCTTCAGTGGCCTTTCTCCCTGCTCCTTTCCCTTTTTAAAATGCTCTATCTGCTCTCAAATCTCACCACATCTCTGGGTATTTAGTTCTTGTCGTGAGGTCCCTTTACATGTAAAATTAAAATTTTATAAACGTGGATGCCTCTACTCCTGTTATTTTGTCTGTTGTCAGTTTTGTTCACAGGCCCCCAGGTACTGAACTGAGGAGGTCAGGAGCAAGTTTCTCCTCCCCTGAGCAGCATTTCTGGCCACTGTCTATGTGGCCCAAACTGCTTTACTCATTTCATTTAAGGTCTTACTCTGTTAATTCCTTAGATGTTTCTGTTTTCCTTCCATCCCTCTTTCCTTCCTCCCTTCCTTCCTTTCCACCTTCCTTTTCCATTTTCTTCCTTCTTTCTTTTTTTTCTCTTTTTTTCTCTTTTTTTTCTTTTTTCTTTTTTCTTTTTTTCTTCCTTCTTTCTATTCCTCAGTTCTCTTTCCCTTCCTCTGTCTCTGCCTCTGCGTTTCTTTCTCTTGCATTAAGCTTCTATTTCATCTGCCATAGTTCCTTTCACTTCTTGCCGTTAAGAGTGTAATCGCCTCCACTCTAATCTTCCATGGGAAGAGAAAATAAATGCCCATATGTTTTAGAGTTATTGCTAAAAGCAGGTCGAGCAGGATTCACCTGAAGACTTTTTATAATAAATTTATTTTTTATTGGTGTTCAATTTGCCAACATACAGAGTAACACCCAGTGCTCATCCCGTGAATGGGTGATGGGCACTGAGGGGGGCACTTGACGGGATGAAGACTCTTAATATAAAACTCTTCCTTCAGTGAAGTGCATGACTTTAGTGTATAGGCCTCGTAATGTCTATTTTAATTCCTCGAAAGAGATTCTTCTTTCCTTCTAGATTTGGTCAGTTGCAGATAACTTACGTAGCTACAAATATTTTCTAGATATATGAAGCATTGTGTATGAAACATACATGTGCATTACGACGAAAAAAGTTAAAATTTCATTTTCATGTAATTAGAAATGTATACACCTTCTTGCACATACATATTCATATGTATTGTATATATTTGTATATGTGTATGTAACAAACTGCACATTTACACAAATTAGTGCATCAGTTTCTTTTGAGTTGTTTTGTTTTGTTTTAAGATTTTTTTAAGTAATCTCTACATCCAACCTGGGGCTCGAACTCACAATCCTGAGATGAAGGGTCACACACTCCACCGACTGAGCCAACCAGGCATCCCTCTTTTGGCATTTCTATTCGAATCTAATCACATGTATATTCTTAGTCTCATTCCTTTATATTAGTTTATAGTTCATGATAGATTTTTGTATCAATTAAACTACAACCAAATTACCTACCAATGAAAAAAAACACCATATCCCGATTTTACACTAAAAATTATTTTATGGAGGGTATTTGTCGTTTCTAATCGCTGAGTAATATAGCCTTTTTCTCAGCTTATATAAAGTACTTTTCAATGAGAAAAGATTTTTGCGTGTACTAGGTTCTAGACATTGCTCTAGCTAGGAGTCAGGGGGAGAGTGAAGGGAGATGAACTGATAAGGCTTCTGAACTACAGGTGTTATTTGGGTGTTAGAAGTGAGGAAAACTATATAAAGGCAGGAACTTTTAAATATCTGTGGATATTTTAAATATCTGTGGATCAAGGGCATTGTTGACCACTCATTCCAACGAAGGCAAGCAGCAATGGAAACAATAGTACCAAGGACTCAGGTAAGAAACACATGACACCTTTTTGGAATTGTAAGTAGTTCAGTAAAATTAAAAATTCTCTCTCTCTCTCTCTCTCTCTCTCTCTCTCTCTCTCTCTCGTAAGTAAATGTGTGAAAGCAGATTGTCTTTGCTTCTCTGCCTATTTGGTTAATATTCTTGGGAATAACTGTTATTGTTATTGTTATGTATCTGTACAAAGACTGAGTCACAAAAAGGACATTTGTGAATAAAAATGACCTTAATTACGTGGCATCATGGAGCAAATGAGTATCCATGGAGATTATGTAGCTAATTCCCCACTCAGAATATTTTCACATTGTGAAGATGTTTGGCTTTTGTTTTGTTCCATTTCGATGTGTGGAATGTATTTATTTGCTAGCCCTATACTTACTTTGTTATAGCTTTTATTTCAAAGAGGCTATCATCTGGTGTATACTCTTAGCATTTAAGGAAAAAAAACCCACATCACATACATCCTAGAGATTGCTATTCAAATCTTCCCTCTATCACTAACTAGCTGTGAGACACTAGGCAATTCTTTCAAGCTTGTTGGGCCTCAGTGGCCTCATTTGTATAAATTGAGGGTTTGAGTCAATGACCTCCTATGACTGCCTGAATTAAAGTGATTATTACCTCTGCTTCTCTGAAGTCCAAATTGACATTCAAGTAAAAAGGTCCTCAGCTACCAACCCTGTACTTTACAGCAGTGAAATGTAGAAAGATTTGTGCTTCTTTATGTCTTTCCCTCTTGAAGCCTGCATGCATTAGCTCTTCCTTGAGTGTTAATGAAAATGTAAATTCATGCTGAGGTAGCTTTCTAATTAGATTTGTTTATAGAGTGATTTCAATTGTAACTTTCCTGAAAAGTAGAAAAGGAAAATGATCACTTATTGAAATCACTGAATTTACCATACATTTTAATTAAGCAAGGTAGGTAATTGTGTTCTCATTTCACAAGTGAGAAAAATGAGTTAAAAGAGCTTTTAGGTTTATATTATGTGCATTTTATCACATAAATAATTTTTTAAAGAATTGTTAAATGTCTAAGATAGTGAAGTACCTGAATATATATACATACATATATAACTTTGACCCAGATCTGTACCAGGCCAGGTCTATATTATATCATGAAGGTTTTGTATTAAGAATCAGGGTTGGGGATCCCTGGGTGGCTCAGCAGTTTGGCACCTGCCTTCGGCCCAGCGTGTGATCCTGGAGACCTGGGATCGAGTCCCACGTTGGGCTCCTTGCATGGAGCCAGCTCCTCCCTCTGCCTGTCTGTCTGTCTGTCTGTCTCTCTCTCTCTCTCTCTCTCTCTCTCTTCGTGTCTCTCATGAATACATGAAAAAATCTTAAAAAAAATAATCAGGGTCAATTACACATCTTTTAAACTCTTTGCTATCTCTGATTTTGGGGAGGCCTTCTATCCCATCCATCTTCCATTTTTGACCCTAAGTTCTCTATTTTCTAGCTTTTATTACTTTTTTTCATCCTCCAGGACACTTTCATCAACCTTGTAATGACTGATAAAAAAGGAAAAGCTGAGACGCCTGGGATGTGCAGTTGGTTAAGTGTTGGACTCTTGGTTTCAGCTCAGGTGGTGATCTCAGGTTTGTGAGGTGGAGTGGCACAAAGGGCTCTGCACTCATTGCAGAATCTGCTTAAGACTTTTTCCTCCCTCCACCTCTGTCCCTCCCCACTGCACTCTCTCTCTTTCTTTCACTCTAAATAAGTGAACATCTTTTTAAAACATATTTTTTTATTCATTCACGAGAGACACACAGAGAGAGGCAGAGACACAGGCAGGGGGAGAAACAGGCTCCCTGAAGGGAACCCGATGTGGGACTCGATTCCAGGACCCCAGGGTCACATCCTGAGGTGCCCCTAAGTATGTCAAGAAAGAAAGAAGAAGGAAAAGCAAAATCTTTGTTGGCCTTACACTACTTCAATCACTGAAATGCAGAGAAATATGAAGTAGCAGAGTGGTAAAGTGCACGCACTATGAAATGGACATTTTTGGGTTTGAATACAGGTTCCAAGGCTTTATTAAGTTTGTAATCTGTGCAAGTTACATGGATTCTCTGTGCCTTGATTTCCTTGCTGGTGGAGTGGGGTTAGTAGGGATAGTATTCAACTGAAGGGTTGATGGTTGGATAAAATGGGCTAATTTTATGAGAAGAAAGCATTATGATATGAAAAGCTAAGTAATAATCCTAGGCATTCTCCTTACATCATTGGAAGCCTATACTACTGGAGTCTTTAAGCTATTCCATTTAATTGGAGGTTCTTGTACTCATCTTAATAACAATTCATACATTTGAGTGATTTATGTGACTTCCAAATTATTTTTTTCCAGTTTTTTTTTAACTTCATCCCTCAATTCCACATTAGTTCCGATTCTAATCTCAGCATCTTTGACCCCAAATTATAATCAAACCTATACCTGAATTGCTTCCTTTCCTAGCATTGGCCTAAAGTTCTTGAGGCCTGGACTGTGCCAAATATCTTAGTCGCCCAGTCATGATTGCTTTGAAGGAAATACCTGAGCCATTTCCTCTGTCCCAGATGACTTTATCATATTGATCACATTCACAACTAGAGAAGGGAACTCTGAAAAAGTTGAGCCTGGAAAGGAAAGTAGGGTACAGAATATAGATTATTTCTCAGTAGAAATGGATGGACCTTTTGTTCAGAATGTGGAGGATGGAGGTACAGTGTGCTGGGTTGATGGGAAATTCATCCACAAGATGGTGCACACTGCTTATCTTTGCTTATAGACATTCCATCTTAAACAAAAATGTCAGATATTATATTTTCACAGAAAAGATAGAATAACAGCTTTTGTTTTGACAGACAGCTTTTGTTTGTCATGTGTTATAATCTGTCATACTTTGTATTTCAAACTCTGTTTTGCTTTGGACATTTATGGTATGGATGTGTGTGTAGGTGTTTGTTTCTACGTGAGAATTGACCCATATGACCCATTATTTAGTCTTCACTAAATAATGTAGACCCAGAAAATTTTGAAGACTGGGGCAGGGTTAGGGGGAGATGGATTCTATAAGAAGGGGAGACTTGTTTTTTGTGAGTATTTTGCCAAAAGTAGAACAATAAGGATATATTGACTATTTTGAAACACTACTTCTATGCAAAGAAAAATGCATGCATTTCTATATTATTCATCTTTTTAATTGCATAGTTTTTCATAAATCACTGCGTGTGACTTTTGCTTCCTTTGTAATTCTCTCACAAGTTTTGTATATTTGCGTTCCACGGTTATCATTCAGTTGTGATTGATAACTTAAGATTGGCAATAGTTACAGCTAAAAACAGGAAAGAAATACAGGTGACATAGGAACCAGTTACAAAAGAGCATATAATATAGCAGAAACAGCAGCCACAGAAATGGAGCCAGTTGCTCATGCATTTAGAATGTCCTTGAGCCTGATCTCATGCATACCACTCTACTAGATGCAGTGTTGCTGAGCATGCCCAACATCACATCTTTGTAGATCATACATAACTCATAGAGGGAGGTCAGGTCACATGATAATTTGATGGCCTGTAGAAAGCTTTCCACCTTTTCTAAGATCATATAAATCAGAAATTGCTTTTTCATAGAAGAGATGAAGAGAGAGAATAGAATATCACGGTTGCCCAATCCTAAAGACCTATGCTATGATGACCCTATAGGGGCCCATCAAAGTCTCCATGCGGCATCCCTATTCAATATATAGACTTCAAAAATTATCATTATCTTCAAAGTCCATTTATTGCTTCTCAATAACTAACCAAATCTGCTCAAAGGTGATGGTATTTTCAAAAGGATAGAAATTAAGAAAAAAATAGTTAAAATAGTTAAAATCTCATAAAGCAGGATTTGCACTATGAGCTCATGACTGCTTAACTCTGGTGCTAAATTTGGGTAAACAAATTTTCTCTCCCTACACAGTAGATTCCTATTTTGAGCCTCTGATTGGGTTGAATTATGTGCAAGATTCCGTGGCCCTAATTCTGGACAATAGACAGTACAGATATTATCGAAATATTACAGAGAAAATGACAATGTTTTCATGTTTGATGTTATCTCCCTATTAGAGTTGAAGAAATAAGTATCTGTAGGTTAACTTACATTTGGTTGAACTTAATATTAGGTTAAGGAAATCATAAACAGTAGGTGGAGGTATAAAATAACAATACTCCTTACAACATACGATTTTATTTCCCTATCATAAAAAAAAAAGGTTACACAAGGCAGGAAACCACAAATGTTGGAGATGATGTGGAGAAAAGGGAACCCTCTTACACTGTTGGTGGGAATGTGAAATGGTGCAGCCACTCTGGAAAACTGTGTGGAGGTTCCTCGGTTCCTCAAAGAGTAAAAAATCAACCTGCCCCACGACCCAGCAACTGCAGTGTTGGGGATTTACCCCAAAGGTACAGATGCAATGAAACGCTGGGACACCTGCACCCCGATGTTTCTAGCAGCAATGTCCACAATAGCCAAACTGTGGAAGGAGCCTTGGTGTCCAGCGAAAGATGAATGGATAAAGAAGATGTGGTTTATGTATACAATGGAATATTACTCAGCCATTAGAAATGACAGATACCCACCATTTGCTTCGACGTGGATGGAACTGGAGAGTATTATGCTGAGTGAAATAAGTCAATCGGAAAAGGACGAGCATTATATGGTCTCATTCATTTGGGGAATATGAATTATAGTGAAAGGGAATACAAGGGAAGGGAGAAGAAATGTGTAGGAAATATGAGAAAGGGAGACAGAACATGAAGACTCCTAACTCTGGGAAATGAACTAGGGTTGGTGGAAGGGGAGGGGGGCAGGGGGTAGGGGTGAATGGGTGATGGGCACTGAGGGGGGCACTTGATGAGATGAGCACTGGGTGTTATTCTGTATGTTGGCAAATTGAACACCAATAAAAAATAAATTTATTTAAAAAATGTATGTTTCCAATAATAGAAATTATGGTAATAGTTCACTAAGACCTTTTACTTAATTCATCACAAAGCCCTATGTGTGCCTGTCAAAAAGATTCCTAATGTGTTAATTCATGTATTTCTTTACAAAAGAACCTCTCACCTGGACAATTACTATAAACCTGTGACAGAGCTTCTCTTTCCATTGTCCATACTGTTCTCCAAGTGAAATTTCTCAAAAGCTATCTGATCAGGTTATAGCCCACTTTAAAATCCTTCAGTGGATTCCTGTTACCCTTGGTTTGAAGTTTTCACTTCATAGAATGGATCACAAGGCCTTTTTCAATCTTCTTGAATTTAGGAAGAGAATTTAGATTATTCTCTAAATTTTCTGCCTCTCCTACTCCCTAATCTCCACCCACTTTGCTCTGCTGGGATGCCAAACCATTTGTAGTCTCTCAAAACAGGTCCTGCTGACTCGTTTATGTAAAGGCCTTCAGATGCTTCCTGGCATGTTATAAATGCAAAATAAGTGCTGCTATTATCTTTACTATCACTCCTGATCCCTGCTTTACTCTCCCCCCACCAAATTGTTCCAAATTTTCACTCCATCTCATTGTCCAGAAGTTAATGATATGGCCACCCCTGACCTACAGGAGAGCCTGGGAAAGGCAATCTTTGAATCGAATGGCCATGCACACAATTGGTTTTTAGGAGTGCCTGGGTAGCTCACTTGGTTGAGTGTCTGACTCTTGGTTTCAGCTCAGATCATAATCTAGAGTTATGAGATGAAGTCCCACATTAGCCTTCCATGCTGGGCATGGAACCTGCTTAGAATTCTCTCTCTCTCTCTCTCTCTCTCTCTCTCTCTCTCCCCCCCCCACCCCTTGCTCTCTCTCTCAAAAAAAATTGGTTTTATTAGAGAAAGGAATAATGTATCATCTTGGGAAGCCATTAGTTCCTGATTATAAAAGTTAATGTCTGAACTGAATTTTTATAATATCACCACTCCCTTGTTTAAAAATACTGGCAGTGGCTTACAGGTGTGCTTACAATAAAATATAGCATCTACGGGAAAAGAGAAAAAAAAAGGTTAAACAGGGCTGTTATGGTGGAGTTGCCATCATTCTTCTTCTTAGTGCATCCTGTAATACGCAGCTACAATCTTTTGGTTCAAGAAGGCTGCACGAGCTCCAGCCATTGATTCCACATTTTACCAAACAGGAATGAAAAGTCACAAAGAAGGATGCACCCCTTCTGTAGTAGTGTGGTTAGGCTGTCCTAACCAAATACCACTGACTGGGTGGCTTAAACAGTAAAACCTGTTTTTCTCATAGTTGTGGAGGGCAGAAGTTAGAGAGGGGAAGATAGATGTGTAGAAGAAAATTAGTGTGCAGGTGATGCTTTTACTAGAGAGAGATGAAATGGACCCTCGACAGGAAAAGAAACAAAACTTCAGTACTCAAAGCTAGAGATCCCAAAATATACAGCTCTTAAAAACATGATGAGAATATAAATACTAAATCCAAACATATAGAAGATCAGAAGTATTAAAAATGAGAAATGACACATAAAGGAGCTTAAACCCTGGGATTGCGAGTAATAAATAAGAATTAAATGCAAGAGGGAGGAGGGGCAAGATGGTGGAAGAGTAGCGTCCCCAAGTCACCTGTCCCCAACAAATTACCTAGATAACCTTCAAATCATCCTGCAAATCTACGAATTCGGAAAGAGAGAACACCTGGAATGCTACAGTGAGAAGAGTTCGCGCTTCTATCAAGGTAGGAAGACGGGGAAAAAGAAATAAAGAAACAAAAGGCATCCAAGGGGGAGGGGCCCCACGAGGACCTGGGCTGAGGACAGGGGAGCCCCGTCCTGGAGAAGCAGGAGCTGCACCATCCTTCCCAGGTGGAAAGGCGCCCCCAAGGAGTTAGAGCCAGACCCCAGGAGGGCGGGGATACCCTCGGGCTCCCTGGGACACTAACAGGCACCTGCAGCGCCCAAAGGAGAGTGCACCGAGCTCCCTAAGGGCTGCAGCGCACACGGTGGGGCCTGGAGCAGCTCCGAGGGGCTCGGGCGGCGGCTCCGCGGAGGGGGCTGCGCGGCCGGGAGCGCAAATCCAACAGCGCAGGCCTGAAGCACAGGGCGCCGGGACACAGCCCCGGATCCGGCTTCCCCCCGGGACAGGCAGAGACCCGGAGGGCCCAGGACAGCAAGGACACTCCTGCCCCGAGCTGAGCAGATCAGGAGCCCCGCCCCGGAGCCTCCAGGCCCAGCAGACAGAGAGCCCCAGAGTTACGGCGGGGGCTGAATCCAGGTTTCCAGAGCTGGCCCCGCCACTGTGGCTGTTCCTCCTGGGGCCTCACGGGGTAAACAACCCCCACTGAGCCCTGCACCAGGCGGGGGGCAGAGCAGCTCCCCCAAGTGCTAACACCTGAGAATCAGCACAGCAGGCCCCTCCCCCAGAAGACCAGCTAGAAGGACCAGTTCCAGGGGAAGTCAAGGGACGTAAAGTATACAGATTCAGAAGATACCCCCCGTGTTTTTTGTTTTTTTATTTTTATTTTTTTTGTTTTTTTTTTGTTTTTTTTCTTTCTTTTTTATTTCTGATTGCTTCCCCCACCCCCTTTTTTTCCGCCTTTCTTTTTCTTTCTCCTTTTCTTCTCTTTTTTCCATTTTTTTTCTTTCTCTTTTCTTTTTCTCTTTTCTTTCCTTCTTTCTCTCCTCTCATTTTCTCCTTTTCCCAATACAACTTATTTTTGGCCACTCTGCACTGAGCAAAATGACTAGAAGGAAAACCTCACCTCAAAAGAAAGAATCAGAAACAGTCCTCTCTCCCACAGAGTTAAAAAATCTGGATTACAATTCAATGTCAGAAAGCCAATTCAGAAGCCCTGTTATACAGCTACTGCTGGCTCTAGAAAAAAGCATAAAGGACTCAAGAGATGTCATGACTGCAGAATTTAGATCTAATCAGGGAGAAATTAAAAATCAATTGAATGAGATGCAATCCAAACTAGAAGTCCTAACGATTAGGGTTAACTAGGTGGAAGAACGAGTGAGTGAGATAGAAGACAAGGTGATGGCAAAGAGGGAAACTGGGGAAAAAAAGAGACAGACATTTAACAGACCATGAAGACAGATTAAGGGAAATAAACGACAGCCTGAGGAAGAAAAACCTACATTTAATTGGGGTTCCCGAGGGCACAGAAAGGGCCAGAGGGCCAGAATTTGTATTTGTACAAATCCTAGCTGAAAACTTTCCTAATCTGGGAAGGGAAACAGGCATTCAGATCCAGGAAATAGAGAGATCCCCCCCTAAAATCAATAAAAACCATTCAACACCTCGACATTTAATAGTGAAGCTTGCAAATTCCAAAGATAAAGAGAAGATCCTTAAAGCAGCAAGAGACAAGAAATCCCTGACTTTTATGGGGAGGAGTATTAGGGTGACAGCAGACCTCTCTACAGAGACCTGGCAGGCCAGAAAGGCCTGGCAGGATATATTCAGTGTCCTAAATGAGAAAAACATGCAACCAAGAATACTTTATCCAGCAAGGCTCCCATTCAGAATGGAAGGAGAGATAAAGAGATTCCAAGACACGCAGGAACTGAAAGAATATGTGACCTCCAAACCAGCTATGAAAGAAATTTGAAGGGGGACTCTTAAAATTCCCCTTTAAGAAGACATCCAGTGGAACAAACCACAAAAACAAGGACTGAATAGATATCATGATGACACTAAACTCCTATCTTTCAATAGTAACTCTGAACGTGAATGGGCTTAATGACCCCATCAAAGGCACAGGGTTTCAGACCGGATAAAAAAGCAGGACCCATCTATTTGCTGTCTACAGGAGACTCATTTCAGACAGAAGGACACCTACAGCCTGAAAATAAAAGGTTGGGAAGCCATATATCCTTCAAATGGTCCTCAAAAGAAACCAGGTGTAGCCATCCTTATATCAGATAAACTAAACTTTACCCCGAAGACTGTAGTGAGAGATGAAGAGGGACACTATAGCATACTCAAAGGATCTATCCATCAAGAGGACTTCACAATCCTCAATATATATGCCCCGAATGTAGGAGCTGCCAAATATATCAATCAATTAATAACCAAAGTTAAGACATAATTAGATAATAATACACTTATACTTGGTGACTTCAATCTAGTGCTTTCTACACTCGCCAGGTCCTCTAAACACAACATCTCCAAAGAAACGAGAGGTTTAAATGATACACGGGACCAGATGGATTTCACAGATATCTACAAAGCTTTACATCCAAACTCAACGGAACACACATCCTTCTCAAGTACACATGGAACTTTCTCCAGAAGAGACCACATACTGGGTCACAAATCAGGTCTGAACCGATACCAAAAGATTGGGATCGTCCCCTGCATATTCTTAGACCATAATGCCTTGAAATTAGAACTTAATCACAACCAGAAGTTTGGAAGGACCTCCAACACATGGAGGTTAAGGACCATCCTGGAAAAAGATGAAAGGGTCAACCAGGAAATTAAGGAAGAATTAAAAATATTCATGGAAACTAATGAGAATGAAGATATAACCATTCAAAATCATTGGGATGCAGCAAAAGTAGTCCTATGGGGTTAATGCATTGCAATACAAGCATCCATTCAAAAACTGGATAGATCTCAAAAACAAAAGCTAACCTTACACATAAAGGAGATAGAGAAAAATCAGCAAATAGATCCTACACCCCACAGAAGAAGAGAGTTAATAATGATTCGAACAGAACTCAACGAAATCGAGACTAGAAGAACTGTGGAACAGATCAACAAAACCAGGAGTTGGTTCTTTGAAAGAATTAATAAGATAGATAAACCATTAGCCAGCTTTATTAAAAAGAAGAGAGAGAAGACTCAAATTAATAAAATCATGAATGAGAAAGGAGAGATCACTACCAACACCCAGGAAATACAAATGATTTTAAAAACATATTATGAACAGCTCTATGCCAATAAATTAGGCAATCTAGAAGAAATGGACGCATTCCTGGAAAGCCACAAATTACCAAAACTGGATCAGGAAGAAACAGAAAACCTAAACAGGCCAATATCCAGGGAGAAAATTGAAGCAGTCATCAAAAACCTCCCAAGACACAAAAGTCCAGGGCCAGATAGCTTCCAGGGGAATTCTATCAAACGTTTAAAGAAAAAACCATAGCTATTCTACTAAAGCTATTTAGAAAGATAGAAAGAGATGGAGTACTTCCATATTCGTTCTTGAGGCCAGCATCACCTTAACTCCCAAACCAGACAAAGATCCCACCAAAAAGGAGAATTATAGACCAATATCCCTGATGAACATGGAATCAAAAATTCTCAACAACATAAGAGCCAATAGGATTCAACAGTGCATTAAGAAAATTATTCACCGTGACTGAGTAGGATTTATTCCTGGGACACAAAGCTGGTTCAACACTTGTAAAACAATCAATGTGATTTTGCAAATGACATATCAGATAAAGGGCTAGGTTCCAAGATCTATAAAGAACTTATTAATCTCAACACCAAAGAAACAAAGAATCCAATCATGAAATGGGCAGAAGACATGAACAGAAATCTCACAGAGGAAGACATAGACACGGCCAACACCCACATGAGAAAATGCTCTGCATCACTTGCCATCAGGGAAACACAAATCAAAACCACAATGAGATAACACCTCACACCAGTGAGAAAGGGGAAAATTAACGAGGCAGGAAACTACAAATGTTGGAGAGTATGCAGAGAAAAGGGAACCCTCATACACTGTTGGTGGGAATGTGAACTAGTGCAGCCACTCTGGAAATCTGTGTGGAAAATCCTCAAAGAGTTAAAAATAGACCTCCCTATGACCCAGCAATTGCACTGCTGGAGATTTACCTCAAAGATGCAGATGCAATGAAACGCCAGGACACCCGCACCCCGAGGTTCAGAGCGGCAATGCCCATGATAGACACACTTTGAAGGGGCCTCAGCGTCCATCGAAAGATGAATGGATATGGAGGGCGTGTGGTCTCTGTACACAATGGAAGATTAGTCAGCCGTTAGGAACGACAAACACCCACCATTTGCTTCGACGTGGATGGAACCAGAGGGTGTTACGGATGAGGGAAGAAAACAATCAGTGAAAGACAAACATTATATGGTCTCATTCTTTTGGGGAGTATGAAAAAAATTTTGAAAGGGAATAGAGGGGAAAGGAGAAAAAAATGAGTGGGAGATGGCAGAAAGGGAGACAGAACAGGAGAGACTCCTAACCCTGGGAAACGAACAAGGGGTGGAAGAAAGGGAGGAGGGCGGGGGGTGGGGGTGACTGGGCGACGGGCACCGAGGGGGGCACTGGATGGGATGAGCACTGGGGGGTTACGCTCTATGTTGGCAAAATGAACTCCAACAATATATAAACCGATAAACAAACACACAAACCTCCCAAGGCACAAAAGTCTAGGGCCAGTAGGCTTCCCAGGGGAATTCTATCCAAAGCTTCAAGACAAAAGCATACTTATGCTACTAAGCTGCTCCGAAAGATAGCGAGAGATGGAACCCTTCCAACCCTGTTCTTGGAGGCCAGTGTCACCTTGACTCCAAAACCCAAGAACCCACCAAAAGGGAGAATCCTGGACCAATGTCCCTGATGAACGCGGATGCACACCTTCTCCACAAAATACGTCCCAACAGGATGCAACGGGATATTATTAAGAAGTTACTCACCATGACCCAGTGGGGTTTATCCCCAGGGTGCAAGGCTGCTTCAGCACTCGGAGAGCACTCCATGTGCTTCTCCAGATCTGCAAGTGAGAAAACAAGAACCATATGATCCTCTCAAGAGATGCAGAGGAAGCATTTGACAAAATACAGAATCCATGCCCGTTCCAAACGCATCAGAGTCCGGGGATACAGGGAACATCCCTCAGCATCTTCCAAGCCATCTCCGAGAAGCCTGCAGCAAATTATCATTTGCAATGGGGAACCCCTGGGAGCCTTGCCGTGAAGACCAGGCACGAGACTGGGATGTCCACTCTCACCACTGCTATTCTCAACACAGTACGAGACGTCTTGGCCTCAGCAGTCAGGCAACAAAACGAAATAAAAGGCATTCAAACTGGCAAAGAAGAAGTCAAACTCTCCCTCTTCGCCGATGACATTATTTTGTACCTAGAAAACCCAAAAGACTCTACCACATGATTGCTCAAACTCCCTACAGCAAGTTCGGCAGTGTGGCAGGATACAAACTCGGGGCCCAGAAACTAGTGGCCTTTCTACATGCGAACAAGGAGACCGAGGAAAGGGACATGAGGAAGGGGTCAACCCCATGTATACAACTGCAGCACCCCTAAAAAAGCATGAGCTACCTAGGAAGAACCCTAACCAAAGGTGTAAAGGGTCTCTACCCAAAATGCTGCACAAGTCTGAAGGAAACTGAGGAAGACACAAAGAGATGGAAAAGGGTTCCATGCTCCTGGATTAGAAGAATTAATATTCTTGATAATATCAACGTGACCCAGGGCAACTTACACAACTAATGCAATCCCTGTCAGAAATACCACGGACTCTCTTCAGAGAGCTGGAGCAAGTCCTCTGAAGACTGGTGTGGAATCCGAGAAGACCCCAAATGGCCTCGGGAAGAGTAGCCAAGAAAACCACTGTGGGGGCAGCACAATGCCGGATTTCACGTTGTGCCACGAAGCTGTGACCGGCAAGACAGTGTGATACTGGCACAAAGACAGGCACGCTGATCAATGGAACAGAAGACAGCATCCAGAGGTGGACCCTCAACTCTACGGGTAACGAATATTCAGCCAGGCAGGAAAGACCATGCACGGGGAAAAAGAAAAGACAGTCTCTTCAATAAATGCTTCTGGGAACACTGGACAGCCACAGGCAAAGAATGAAACTGGACCATTCCTCTCACACCATACAGAAGGATAAACTCAAAATGGAAAGGATCTAAATGCAAGACAAGATTCCATCAAAATCCTAGGGGATTTTTTAGGGAGAACACAGGCAACAACACCCTTCTTGAACTGGGCCACAGCAACTTCGTGCAAATTACATCAGCCACAAAGGCCAGAGAAACAAGAGCAAATATGGATCGCTGGGACTTCACCAAGATGAGCAGCTTCCGCACAGCAAAAGAAGCACTCAACAAAACTTAAAGCCAACGCACAGAGTGGGAGAAGATATGTGGAAATGACCCTGTCAGGTAAAGGGCCAGTATCCAAGATCTCTGAAGAACTTCTGCAACTCCACAGCAAAGAGACCAAGGATCCAATCCGGTAGACGGGCAAGAGATGTGAACAGAAATGTCACAGAGGAAGACGTAGGCGTGGCCAACAAGCACATGAGACAATGCGCTGCATCACTGGCCGTCAGGGAAATACAGGTCAAAAGCACAACGAGATCCCACCTGACATACCAGTGACCACGGTGAATGTTAACAAGACAGGAAGCAGCGAATGTCGGCGAGGATGTGGAGAAAGGGGAACCCTCTTGCACTGCTGGTGGGAATGGGACCTGGTGCAGCCACTCCTGGAAAACCGTGTGCAGGTGCCTCAGAGAGGTAACAACGGATCTGCCCTGTGATCCAGCATGGGGGTGCACTGGTGGAGATGTACCCCAATGATACAGCTGAAGGGAAATGCCAGGACACCCGCACCCCGAGGTTTTGACCGGCAACACCCATGATAGCCACACTGCGGAAGGAGCCTCGGTGTCCATCGAAAGATGAATGGATAAGGAGGGCGTGTGTTCTCTGTACACAATGGAAGTTTACTCAGCCGTTATGAACGACAAACACCCACCATTTGCTTCCACGTGGATGGAACCCGAGGGTATTAAGGCTGAGGGAAAGAAGGCAATCAGCGAAGGACAAACATCATATGGTCTCATTCTTCTGGGGAGGATGAAAAAAATAGTGAAAGGGGATAGAGGGGAAAGGAGAGAAAAATTAGTGGGAGATAGGGGAAAGGGAGACTGAACAGGAGAGACTCCTAACACCGCCCCAAGGCCGAGCCCTGACGTTGGACGGTGCCTGCATCGTAACCCGTCTGAGGGCGCAGATGGGTCCACTGCACCTCCCTGAGACCGGGGAGGGGCCCCGCACCCTCCCTGAGCCACCCGGAGGAGACCTGGCCTGACCCATAGGAGGCACCATCGCCACCCCCCTCCGCCAACAGGTCCCACCACTCCTCCCCCGTGCAGCCCTCTGCCCGGCACCCCGGCGGCCCAAAGGGTGTCGGCCCGGCTTGCCACTTGGGCACCTCCATGTGGCCACCGAGGCCCGCCTTCCCCGGCCCGGCCCCTCCCAGGCACCCGCCGCGCCACCAGCGAGGGCCCGATGCCTCTCCCACAGCCACCCTGGGGCCCTCACGCCTCCCGGGGCCCACGCTGACCTGCGCCGGGGGCCGAGGACTGCAGAGCCGCTGCCGGGAGCCTGGAGCGCGGGGAACCGCGGGCCTGGAGCGGCGGCGCGGCCGAGCAACCTCCTGCCAGGGCCGAGGGGTCACTGCATCTGTGCCCAGCTCCTCCCGCGGCCACGCCCTGGGGCCTTTGGGTCAAGCTGGGGTCAGGTGCCTGGGCAAGATCCCGGCCATGCCCCAACCCCAGCCACGCCCTGGCCACGCCCAGGCCACAGACAGGCCCGCCCCCAGCAATATACCTAACCAAATAGGTAGAAGATCTATACTCTTAGAGCTATAGAACACTCATGAAAGAAATTGAAGCGAACACAAAAGAATGGAAAAAATTCCATGCTCATGGATTTGAAGAACACATATGGTTAAAATATCTATACTACCCAAAGCGATCCACACAAGTAATGTAATTCGTATCAAAATACCACCAGCACTTTTCACAGAGCCAGAAAAAACAATACCCAAATTTGTATGGAATCACAAAAAAACCCAAATAGCTAGAGCAATCTTGAAAAAGAAAGCAAAGTGGGAGGCATCACAATTCTGGACTTCAAGCTGTATTACAAAGCTGTGATCAAGACACTATGGTACTGGCACAAAAATAAACACATAGATCAGTGGAACAGAATAGAGAGCCCAGAAATGGATACTCAACTCTATGGTCAACTGATCCTTAACAAAGCAAGAGACAATATCCGATGGATAAAAGACTGTCTCTTCAACAAATGGTGTAAGGAAAACTGGACAGCCCCATGCAGAAGAATGAATCCAGACCACTTTCTTACATTCTACAGGCCAAAATTAATTTAGTCAAAATAAATTTGAAACCATAAAAATCCCAGAAGAGACACAGAGTAACCTCCCTGATATTGGCCATAGTAATTTCTTCCTAGACGTGTCTCCAGAGGAAAGGGAAACAAAGCTAAAAGTGAACAATTGGGACCTCATCAAGATAAAAATCTTCTGCACAGTGAAGGAAACAATGAAACTAAAGGCAGCCTACAGAATGGGACAAGATGTTTACAAATGACATACTTGATAAAGGGTTAGTAACCAAAATCTATAGAGAACTTATCCAACTCAACACCCAAAAAACAAATAATCCAGCTAGGAAATAGGCAGAAGACACGAATAGACATTTTTCCAAATAAGCCATACAGATGGCCAACAGACACATGGAAAGATATATAACATCACTCATCATCAAGGAAATACAAATCAGGGATCCCTGGGTGGCGCAGCGGTTTGGCGCCTGCCTTTGGCCCAGGGCGCGATCCTGGAGACCCGGAATTGAATCCCACATTGGGCTCCCAGTGCATGGAGCCTGCTGCTCCCTCTGCCTATGTCTCTGCCTCTCTCTCTTTCTTTCTCTGTGACTATCATAAATAAATAAAAATTTTAAAAATTTTTAAAAAGGAAATACAAATCAAACCATGATGAGACATCATCTCACACCTGTCAGAATGGCCAAAATTTACAACACAAGAAGCAACAAGTGTTGGTGAATATGTAGAGAAAGGGAAACCCTCTTTCATTGCTGGTGGGAATGAAAAGTGGTACAGCTATTCTGGAAAACAGTATGGAGTTTCCTCAAAGAGTTAAAATAGAACTACCCTAAGATCCAGTAATTGCACTACTATGTATTTACCCAAAAGATACAAAAATACTAATTCGAAGGGGTACATGCCCCCTGATGTTTATAGCAGCATTATCAACAATAGCCAAACTATCAAGAGAGCCTAAATGTTTATCAACGTTCATGGATAAAGATGTGTTCTCACCCCAGTGAGAATGGTGAAAATTTACAAGAAAGGAAACAACACATGTTGGAGAAGATGTAGAGAAAGGGGGACCCTCTTGCACTGTTGGTAGGAACGTGAACTGGTGCAGCCACTCTGGAAAACTGTGTGGAGGCTCCTTAAGAAGTTAAAAATAGAGCTACCCTACAGCCCAGCAAGTGCACTGCTGGGGATTTACCCCAAAGATACAGATGCAGTGAAACGGTGGGACACCTGCACGCCAATGTTTATAGCAGCAATGTCCACAATAGCCACACTGTGGAAGAAGCCGAGATGTCCTTCAACAGATGAATGGATAAAGATGCGGTCTATGTATACAATGGAATATTATTCCGCCATCAGAAAGGACAAAAACCCACCATTTGCTTCGATGTGGATAGAACTGGAAGGTATTATGCTGAGTGAAAAAGTCAATTGGAGAAGGACAATAATCATATGGTTTCATTCATATGTGGAATATAAGAAATAGTGAAAGGGATTATAAGGGAAAGGAGGGGAAGTGAGCGGGAAAAATTAGAGAGGGAGACAAATCATGAGAGACTCCTAACTCTGGGAAAGAAACAAAGGGTTGCAGAAGGGGAGGTGGGTGGCGGGATGGGGTAACTGGGTGACTGAGGAGGGCACTTGATTGGACGACCACTGGATGTTACACTATATGGTGGAAAATTGAATTTTAATAAAAACAAATGTAAAAACAAAAACAAAAAAAAGATATAGTCTATATATATATATATATATGATGGAATACTACTTGGCCATCAAAAAGAATGAAATCTTGCCACTTGCAACATCCTGGTTGGAGCTAGAGCGTATGATGCTAAGTGAAATAAGTCAGTCAGAGAAAGACAAACACCATATAATTTCACTTATGTATGGAATTTAAGAAATGAAACAGATGAACACATGGAGAGAAAAGAGAGAGAGGCAAACCAGGAAACAGATTCTTAACTACAGAGAATACGTTGAGGGTTGCTGAGGGGAGGGGAGAGTGGGAGTGGGTATTAAGGAGGGCACCTGTGATGAGCACTGAGCAGTATGTGTAAGTGATGGATCACTAAATTCTACCCTTGAAACTAATAATAGCTATATGTTAACCATTAAATTTATATAAAAGCTTGAAACCTAAAAGGAATAATAATACAACAAAGAATGCAGCTAATTAAAAGAGGAAGGGAAAAAGAAGAGGGAGAGCAAGAGAGACAAATTATTACTGTTAATAAAGTAATCAATGGAATAATAAATACTATTTTATATTTTAATAGAATAACAAAAATATTTAATCCAAAGCAGGCAGAAAAAGAGGGAAAATACCACAAAGAACAGATGGGCAGACATGACAAATAGGAGACAGCAAGATAAAAGATTCAAATCCAATGCATCAATAATCATATTAATTATAAATGGTCTGAACAGCTCAATTTAAAAAGCAGAGATTTATAAGTTGGATAAGAAGGCAAGGTCCAATCATATGTTGGTCCAACTGTTTTTTGCTTATGAGAAACCCACCTTAAGTAAAAATGTATACATAAGTTAAAAGTAAAATGATAGAAAAATTTATAAAGGGAGCTGGATTACCTATACAATATCATGTAAAGTATACTGCAGAGCCAAGCACATTACCTGGGAAAAACAGCTCTTTCCATAGTGATAAATGGGACAAAGGTTCCAACTTACCAAGAGGACAGCCTCATCGTAAACATTTATTATGAACCTAATAATGAATTGCCAAAATACATGAAGGAAAAATTGGTAGAACCGCACAAAATTCTGTCCACAGGTACAACGGGAGATTTCAATATCATTCTCTCAAAAATTGGTAGAATATCTGGGCATAAAGTCCATTAGGGCATAGAAGACCTATGAGCATCCTCGGCCAGGGTGGCCTCATTGGCATTCATGAAACACACCGTCGAAAAAAATAAAAAATAAAAAAATAAAAAATAAAAAAATAAAAATAAAAATAAATTTTAAAAAACCACACCATCCAACAGCCACAAAATGAAACATGGATGATAGAGTTCGCAAAAATGAGTTCAGGAGCTTAACCGAGCCAGCCACGTGCCCCTCTTTCTCAAGAAATCTAAAAGAATTCAAGGCATAATCTCTGACCACAGTATAACTAAGGAGAAGTCAGTAACCGAAAGATCCCTGAGTAATCTTCAACAAAAGAATGTATGTCTTCATAACTCTTTGTTGAGGAAGAAGAAAGAAGAAAGAAGAAAGAAGAAGAAGAAGAAGAAGAACAACAACAACAACAACAACAACAGCAACAACAACAAGAAAGATCTTTGAGCCAAAGGAAAATGAAATGACATTTAAAGGCAAAATTTGTGAATTAAGCAGCACTTGGAGGAAAATGTATAATAAAACCCCTGAGTTAGAGAAAGTACAAATCATCTTGAGAAACTAGAGAATATGAGTAAATTAACCCCAAAGTTATCAGAAGAAAATAAAGATCAGAGTAGAACAGTGAAATTGGAAACTCAAAATAACAGAGAAAGATCAGTAAGACCAAAAGCTATTTCTTGAGATCAATAAAATGTATCAACTTCTAGTCACATTGATCAAAAAAAAAAAAAATAGAGTCTACACAATCCTACATCAGGAGAGAGGGGATGTCACCACAAATCTGACAAATGGTAAAGTGGGTAAGAAGGGAATAGTAAAAACAAGTTTGTGATAATCGAATGAACAACGTGAGGGAATGACATAAATTCCCAAAGCTACCTCAAAAAAGAAAAAAAAAGGAAAGTCTTATGGCCCTTTATCTTTAGAGAAGTTCATTTTAGTTCAAACCTTCCTACTCTAAAGAGAGACATACAAATCCAAGTCGAAGGCTTCACTTCCCAAAACGTCTGAGGAAGAAATGGTACCAATTCTACAAACTCTTCCAGAAACCCGCAAAGGAAGGAACAGGTCCCCCCTGGTGAGGCCTGCTTCGCTCTGACCTCAAAGCCTTGTCTGGCCTAGAAAATGAGAGAACAACCTATATGTTGGCAAATTGAACACCAATAAAAAATAAATCTAGATAGATAGATAGATAGATAGATAGATAGATAGATAGATAGAAATGAGAGAACTACATTATTCATGAGCTTCGACGCAAATCCCCTCACCACGTTTTGGCAAAGCGAATCCAACAACACACAGAACCATTCCCGCATGACAGGCAAGCCCACGCCGGGCCACCTTCCCTCCGAGTGCCGCCACTATGGCTCCACCACCGATGGGAATCACCCTCCTGAGACAGGCATTCCCTGTGCAGGAACAAGCTGCCCTACTATCACCCAAACTAAGGTCGGCATCCCGATTGTCTGGGGAATCCAAAGAAAACACGGCTCTGGCACACAGGCATTGCGGTGGCCACAGACGAGGAGGCAAGCTCATGCATGCAGGCTCCTGTGACCACCTGGGGTCCATAATTAATTAACCCCAAGACCTGGCCTGACCGTTCCACAACGGCATGAGACTCTGTGATGTCTGCGTGACAGGCTTACCGACCCACAGAGAAAACAGCCAAAGTCAAGAAATGTCCTTGTTTTGCTGGGTTTACAGGAAGGTGAGGTGGCCTTTCCCATTACACGTCCTTGGGAAAATATGTCAGTGTGTCGCACGTAGGCACCCCTTCCCAGTGACACGTGGAGGGTCTCCCTGCCACTGAGCTCCCTGGAAAACTCACCTAGAGGTGGGGGCCCGGGGTATTGCCAGTGGGGAACCCCAGGGCAGGCCCAATCACTGGGCTTACACCATCTAAAGGGACACCGAGAAGAGCGCCTGCCAACCCAGGCGGGGCACCGCAGCCCCTAACTGTGCCGCTGGCCGCACGGCAGGTGCCTGGTGAACAAGCCGGAAGCCAGATGCGCACACCCCAGGCCAACCCGGCTCTCCAGCGCACCCTGACTGCTCTCCTCAAGCTGAGTAGCTAATCACAACTAAAGACCTGAAACCAGATGGGCCAGCTGACCGTGGGGTGGGCACCTCTAGGGACCAGCCAGCCCGGTCCCCCTGGACAGCCAGCCGCAGCCAGACAAGAGTCCCCTGAGTCCCCTGGCACAGCCCACGAGAGACTCTGTGCTCCGTCACCTGGTGAGGCTGTGGCAAACAGCAGCAGTCGGGTCTCCCTTCTGGGAGCCCTCGTATGCGGCCATCTGTCTGGCATCGGCTCCGACCTGAGACCTCTGGGCTTGGCCATGGTGGAGCATCAGCAGGCCAGGGGAGAACGTGGCTGGGCCCCTCCTGGCATGGTACAGAGGGCCAGCCGGGTCCCTTGGCTGAAAGCTGTGAGTCTTGTCTGGTGGCCTGCCTCGGGGCGCCTGCAGTGGCCCTAGACCTGCCCATCTCAGGTGAGCCGATGGTCCTACCCCTGACCCACCCAATCCGGGCTGTGGTCGGGCCCTCATGTGGGATGACGGTGGCAGCTCAAGTCCCTTCAGGGACAGAGCCAGCATCTGGTGCGTTCCCCGATCTGCAGGGGGACTCAAGCCCCCCCAGGACGTCCCAGCCCCATGGACAGGGGTTCAGAGGGCTCGGCATTCCAGAGCCTCTGCCCACCCAGAACACAGAATCCACTGGGTGTACACTGAAGACGGCACCAGGCAGCGAGCCCCTCAGGATCAGGGGTCTCCCCAGCACTCGGGGGCGTGGGCTGCCCAGAGCAGACGCAGGATGGGCAATGAGCAGAAGCACGCATCCACGGGGTTGGAGCGGCAGACGTAGGGAGTGACCACTGCTGGGTACAGGGCTCTCTGGGAACGTGAAGATGCTCTAACCCTGACCATGGCGACGGTGGCCCAAGTCTGTAAATACACTGGAAATCACCGAACTGCATACTTTACAGCCATGAAGCGTGAAGAGCGTGGTTTTAAACTCAGTACACGTGTTACGCGGTAAAGAATAATTAGGCTACGTTGTCCCCCGGCATACGGACGTGTGTGCAGACCCCCTATGTACTCGGGTATGCACACGCGCATGCACACAGCTTCCCCTCCTCTGTCTACCCGGAGGAATGGAATCACCCTTCATGGTCCCGTACACGCATCCAGCCCATACATCCTTAGCGGGGACCTGTCTTTCCCAGGTTAACAAAACCAGAGTAAAGGTATCAGACTGGCCTCCTGCAGGTGGAGCGTCCCAAGAGATGAACAAGGCAGCGTCCAGAGGCCGCCCAGCCACACCGAGCGCTTACTGCATGCCAGGCCCACCGCCAAGCCCGTCCTGGTGGGGAACTAGTCACTGTATCCTCACCCAGGCTGGAAGGTTTTGTGTCACCTGGACCGGGCCACAGGGCGCCCACACGGCCACCAAACATCACTTCCAGGTGTCCGTGCTGGTCTCTGCAGCCCATGGTCTTCTTCAGCGAGGGTGACCTCACCCCCCAATCCTCTGGGCTCCACCTGTCTGGCATAGACCACTGGCTCTCCCTGCACTCTGGACCCCAGGCGGGCCCCAGGCTGGACATAGCACTCCCAGGATGAGGTGACTGCCCCCCTGCTCCAGACACCATTCAGACCCTGGCTCCTCCCTGCTGGGCCATGTATCAGCCGCCCGGACCCAAGCACCTCACATCGCTGCCCTGCTCCCCACCTGCAGGCCCATGCCCTGGGCAGGGCTGCCATGAAGACCAGACACCATTAAATGCCTCGGATGCTAGAGAGTGGCTTCGTAATACATCAGGATTAGAAAAAGCTCCTGAGAGCTCGCATCCACCGTCTCTGTTCTAGAGCATGCCCCCTGCTCACTTCTAGCCGGGGAAGCCAAGGGAGGCCCCCCACTCAGGGTCCAGACGTCTGCAAGTTGCACGGGTGGACTTGTCCAGCAAGCCGGATGGCCTCCCCATCCGGAGGTGAGGGACACAGCAGGTGACGAGGGGGGCCCCTCGCGCATGCCCAGCTGGCCCAGACGTGCACTGGTGTGCTGGTCGCCTGGCAGGTGCACAGCCCATGCCTCCGGTTGTCATCCCCTCCCTCCCCGGCTCGGGGCCGACAGCTCACATACCTGCACCCGCACACCTACTAACTTGGGTGGGTGGTGCAAGAGTCAGTGTTTTCTGGAGACTCCCATGACCCTGGGGAGACCCGCTGTCCCATGCAGCGCAGCAAAGGCTGAGCCACTGTGCGCGGCAGCCGTAATGCCAGATGCCTCGGGATGGGGAGCTCACTGTTCAGGATGCCACCAAACTCCTGTGCCTGTCAGGCGGGGCTCATAGGACTGTACTCAGCTTCCCCTGGTCCCCATCCTGCCCCAGCACTAGCCCCTCCACCCGCACGGCCCCTCCCCAGGGGCTCCTTTGCCGCACCCCACCATTCCTGAAGCACACAGAGCGCATCTTGCCTGTGCTGTCCAGAGGTAGTCCAGCTGCAGCGTGACATCCACCTGCCAGGTGTGCAGGGCCAGCATTCACGAGAACAGCAGGATGGCCATGATGGGCTTGAAGCCATGCCTGGACACCGCACCACCCCTGGTGGGGGGCAAGGAGGGAAACCTCATCAGTACAGAGGGCCTGAGACCTGTGCACGGGCCCCCGGGGCAGGCAGGTCGGCAGCACCTGCCACCGGCCCGGCTGCAGCACCTCCCGCCCGAACCGAGGCCTCTCTGGCCCTGGGCCCAAATGGACACACGGAGAAGCCGCGGAAGCAGGCAGCGCCTGACGGGTGTGTCCAGGGAGCCTGGCAGCAGCGCACCTACCCCAAGGCCCGGGTGTAGCCGCTGAGCTCTAGGACCAGGATGTAGGACGCGGTGAGCACGAGGAGCAGGATCATTTTGGGCAGGGAGGACACTCGCAGGAAGATGGCCAGTGGAAGCGTTCCCACCAGGCCGCAGAGCAGGGCGTGGGGCGCAGACTCGCAGGGTGAAGTGGCTAGCAGTGTGTTGTGGTTGCCGGGTGTCAGGACCACCAGGGACCTGTTGGGGCTGGAGCTCCAGGCCCAGGGCAGACAGCCCACCTGGAGGGGGCAAAGGGGTGGGCAGAGGGGGCAGCAGCAGAGGTGGAGGGGGAAGGGGTGGAGAAGGCAGGGGCAGAGGGGACAGAGGGTCAAGAGGAGGCAGGGATGGAGGGGATGGTGGGGAGTGGAGACAGCAGGGGCAGGAGTGGAGGGGGCAGGGGCAGAGGGGTCAGGGACAGAAGAGCAGGGGTGGAGGATCCAGGGGCAAAAGACCAGGGGTGGAGGAGCCAGGGGCAGAAGAGCAGGGGTGGAGGGGCAGGGGTGTTGAGGCAGGGGCAGGGGTGGCAGGGAGACGGGGGCTCAGGACCAGCTGCCCTCAGCCCCACCTGCACCGTCCACCTGCTGCTACAGCTTCCTGTGGGAAGGAGGGGATGCCCCCAGGTGCCGCCCGCCCCTCCCTTGCTGTGCCCTCCAGGCTCCTCCCAGTGTAGGCTGGGAGAAGCAAGAGACCCCCCTCGGCCCCCCAGACAGCCCCTGCCACCCTCCTGGTACTCAGCGCCCCACCCCCCTGCCCTGACTTCTGCCCCAGCTTCTACTGCGCACTGGGGAGGGGCTGGGTGTCCCTTCACCCGGAGACAGCCCCCCTCACCCCTGCACACCTCGTGGGACTCCCCCCGCTACACCCTGCTGCCTGCAGACATGCTCACCACACATCCTTGGGCGACGGAGTAGGTCAAGACCACTATGAAAATACACAAGACGGTGCGGATCTGGATGGTCAGGCATCCTGGAAAACACTGGACAATAAAACATATTACTGTGAACACAGGCGTTTCTTAGAGTTGGTTCGGGTCGCAGGAACGGTCACAGCACAGAATGTGCCGCATGCCCTGGTGCCGCTGGCTCCCCACCCAGCCCCCACACACACATCTCAGCTGTGCCCAGGCTTCCTCTCCCAGGTCGACGCTGCCAAAATTAAAAGAAACAAAAACTACTGTCTTTCAGTGAAAAACAACCACACCCGCCACCGTGTGCCCCACACTGTGACTCTGGCACTAGAATGAACTGATTAATTTGAGATTTTTATTACATTAAATCCTTACTATGTCATGTGTTTTGCAAGTTCATATATTGTTATTATATTAAATAAGGATTTACACATACTTGTGTCTTTTTTTAGGTACTTTAAATTTTATCATTTTCTTCACATAGATTTTAAACTGTTTTTGTTACTAGAAATTTTATTTTAAATCTATTTGGGTGAACCTGGGCAGCTCAGGACATGATCTCAGGGTCCTGGGACCGAGTCCCACGTCGGGCTCCCCACTCGGCAAGGAGTCTGTTTCTCCCACTCCCTCTGCCCGTCCCCAAAATTGTGCTCTTTCTTGCTCTCTCTCAAATAAAATCTTTCTAAAAGTGCCTGCACGCTTAATAGAAGGCAGCTTAAATACATTTTGCAATAGTCAACATGTGACTTTGTGGATAAAAGCGCAAAGCTCTTTTTAGATTCACGCTCGTGAAATTTGAAAGAAAAACTAATATAAAGACTGCAGGGACCCTGCACAAGATGCTGATGAGACCCGCAGCCAGCCAGGGCCAGCCCCCTCCGCGGCCCTCCCCTGGGGAAGTCTCGACCGTCCTGTCCCCACCAGCTGGCCTTCTGGGTCCAACGGGACTCCCACGGCGCAGCCACAGTTCCGGATTCCATTCAGGATTCCTGAGCCTGATGCTGCCACACTGCGCAGACACGCTGGGCCCCCAGATCTCAGGGAGAGGAGCCCCCTGCGGTGGCGCCAGCCCCGACTGCTCACACCTCGCACTAGCCACCTCCCTCCCTGTCCAATCTCGTGTCCGCCCCTGGCCGGGACAGAGATGTGCCCACGGACCCTTGCCCGGCCGACAAGGCACACGCTGCTCACGCATTCGCTCAGCAAACGCAGGGTAAGGCTCCTCCGGCTGTGGACATCAGGAGCCCCTGGAGGCACTGCCCAGGCCTGGCCTCTGGTGGCCACTGGTGACTGGAGGGCCACCGGCCGATGCTCAGCAAGCTGTGCCCGGGGTGCAGGGAGGCTGAAGCGGGAGGCAGCCCGGAGTGTGCAAGCGGGGCTCAGAGTCGGGGGCAGCCTGCGGGGCGGATGCGCCATTCCCATTTGGCTGCCAACTGGCCAAGCGGTGGTGGGTTCCGACGATGATGCCTCACGGGGGACACAATCTGCCCACGTGGCTCCTCTGGTCTGGCCCTCCCTCTGCGCTCTACTCACTGAAGGGGACACGCGGCGGGCACTAGCCGCTCCCGGATGTCCTACTGATGAGCAGGGACTTACGAGTCCTGGATGCACTCACCCAGGACAGCTCTGCTCCCGCCACACACGTGCCAGCGCCACACGACGCTCGGCGGAAATGGGAGAGCCAGTGAGCCGCCGGGGGCTGGCCTCGGTCACATCTGCCCCGGGGCGCCCGCTGAGCGCCTGTCACACCGTCCACACTCCGGGCACCCCGGTGCTGCTCCATCGGCTGCCCGGGCGCCAGCTCCCCTGCACTCACTCCACAGTGCACAGTGACATACAGGGACCCGGTGTCTTGGGACCCAGGCCTCGGGGCCACTGAGCACAGCGGAGTGCACAGTGCTGGGCACACTGCCTCGCCGGGTGCAGAGAGCACGCCAGGGCTAGGACGCAGGCTAGCAGGAACCACGGGGTGCTGTGGCCTTGCGTGACCTGTCATCCTCGTCACAGGCCCAGCTCAGGGTCGTGGACACCTGGCCAGCTGGGTGCTCCATGCCAAGACCCCTGCCACATGAGATCGGAGACGTGGGCAGTCATCTGCTCACACTCGCAGGGCCCCAGGGTTCCTGCCCCTACCCCAGCCAGGTGTCTCCCCTGCCCTCTGCCCGCCCTGGGGATCTCCAGGCCCACCGGCAACAAGCCCACAGCAGACACAGACCAGCTCGTGGGCCTTCTCCATTCATGAGCTCGCGGGTGGGTGGGAGCCCCCAGAGCGGCTGGCTGCCCCGATAGGTGAACCCCAGCCCCAGAGGGACAGGCAGGGACTCGGAAGGAGCACGACCAGAACAGTGTGCCAAAGAAGCCACTGCCGTGACACACGTATGTGGAAAGAGTGGTCTGAGTGGGAGGAAAGTGCCCGTGTCCCGTGTGAACAGCACCCACGGGGACCTCGGTGGATGCAGTGTGATGATGGGGGCGGGGACAGCCCGCTCTGCAGACACGGAGGAGGTGACATTCAGGACACGGGGCCCGCTTGCCTCGGCCGACCTGATCGCGGCCAGTGCCGAGGCCCAGTGGCCCCCAGAGATGCAGGGAGCCCCCACCAGCCGAGCTCCCCCCAACCAGGGACCCGGGAAGGGATGCCGGGAACGAGGGTCCCTCCCCGCCCAGTGACAGGCCCCAAAGCCAGCAGACCCCTCACCCCAGCCATGCTGCCGAGCCTACTGCGGCCCGGCGTTCTCACGGGGGAGGGAGGGGACCCCACAGCCTGGAGCTGCTGCTCTTGCCACGGCCCCACCCCCACCCCATCTGGACACAGCAGCTTTGCTGATGTGGAAATGGCCTTTTGAAGATTCAGGGATGGTGTCAACTGGGCAGCCGCCCTTGCAGAGCTGGGGCACGTCCTCCTGGGCGCTGGGGTGCTGTCTGGGCCTGGCGGTGCCCCGTGACCCCCGAAACATTTGTCGAAACGTCAGAACTCTCAGCCTCAGTCATAAACACAGCCAGAGGCGCACGGTAAGACCAGCCTGGATCTGCTGCCTGTGACACGGCACAGGACAGCCCAGGGTTCCTCCCCCAGTGCCATGCCCCGAAGAGCTACCACCCCTGGCCCACGGCCACCCATGGCGGAGGGTCGCAGTGTGACCGAAGGGACGGGTTCCTGACCGAGGACTCCAGAGGACCCAGCTCAGCAGCAAGAGGTCTTGAAAGCCAGACGGTGGCAGAAGGGGAAATGGGTGGACTGGGGCGCTAAAACTCCACGCGCCAGGGCAGGTGACGGCCCCCCAACGAGCCCATGGGACCCCGCCAACAGCGAGCCTGCGGGTCGCTGCCCTCTAGCACGTGCTGCCCACAGCCGGGAGCCAGCGGGCGTGCTTGCCCTGAGACCTCCGAGGCCGTGGTCACTGGCCCGGCAGCAGCAGGAGGTTGGGACTGACGCTGCAGCTGGGAGCGGGGGTGGCCAGAACCATGCAGCAGGGCCATGCCCGCCCACCACCTGCTTTCTACTCATGTCCTCGCTCTCCTGACCCGCAGGTTCCAGACTCCCCCGGGGATGGGCACCAGCCCAGCTGAGGAGGAAGGCCAGGTCCTGGGGAGGGACCTTCCTACACAGTATGCTAGGATGTGCTGCTTCCTGGGGCTGCCTGGAGACGCCAGGGCGCAGGGAGGGCAGCTCGCGGGCTCTCTGCGGGAGATGCCACGGGAGCTGGCTCTTCTGTTACCTGTGAAGCCACGGTCCTGTCGGCCAGCACGCCCACAGCCCTGCAGGAGCGGGACTGCCAGCGTGGGTGCTGAGACCCACCCCCCGTCTCGCCCCCAACTCCTGAGCCTGCATACGCATTCGCTCACATGTAACGGGGTAGCACGCTCTTCTGAAAAGTGAACGCTGCTGGTCACAGAGACCGATGGCCACGCGTGGACTCCATGTGGCCTCTCCTAGCTGTGAGGCCGGTCGCTGCTCATCTTTTCGGTCAGTTTGCTTATACACTCGTGGAGCAAACACATCCGTGGAAAATAGTTGTAATACAGAAAAAAAAAAAAAAACAGCACATCAGCTCCAAACCCGGGAGAAACCCCCTCGGAACGTTAAGCACAGCCATCAAACATGGCCTGGCGGATTGTCCGTGGTTGCACGTCCTTGGGCCACACCATCCACACGAAAGGCAGCCGTGCCAACTCCAGCAATGACCCTGTGACCGCCTGTAAGCACAACAGGTGTGTAACATCGCCAAGGCCACCAGGAGCGATGCCACGGAGCACAACAGGATACCTGCCTCTCCGTGGAGGGTGCTGTGGCCAGGACCCCACGCATCGACCTAGGCACACGGTGCCGGTATCCCGAGCCTGAGCCTGTGGCCGAGGGTGTGTGAGACAGGCAGCCGTGGCCACCGTGGCCACCTCCCTGGGCTCGACACAGCCTGATTTACACGGGCACCTGGAGCTTACGGCCCAGGATGAGGTGTCGCCAGGGGCAGGGCCTGTGCAAGCCTCTGTGCTGGACGAGGATGCGTCCACCCCTTCTGCTCACAACATGGGTCTGCCCAGGCTCCAGCAAGCACCCTCAGAGCAAAGCATACCTGAACCTGCAGAGGCTCGCAGACAGTCCCTTCCTGCCCAGCGGCCAGCCCTGGTCCCACTGCCCCCCACCCAGGGCAGGCTGTCCTGCTCCCACTGGCACTCGTGGCCACCTGGTCCAGCTCAGGCCCCTCCTAGCTCTCACCCTGCACCCTCACGCCCGTGCTCTGCTGGCCCACGGCACTGCAGCCCCCCCCCATCCCCAACTCCTGGCCTCCTCCAGGCCCCACTGACCCTGTCCCTTTGTCCTCCAGCTTCTCCCCTTGTGTGCCAGGCTCCCGCTACTGGTGCATATCAACTCAATTCTGTCCTGCATCACAGACAGGGACATGGAGGCACGGAGTTCCCAGTGCCAGCAACCCCAGCAATGCGGGAGCCAATGGGAGGATGGAGGTCCCAGGGGGCCATGGGGCTGGCCCAGCAGCCCGGATGCCCTGCGTGTGGCCTCCTGCCCTGTCCCAGAGGAAAGCGCATGCCCAGCTGACTCGTGCTTTCCCACGGAGGCCCTGCTACCCTGGACCCTGGCTCAACCATATGCACAGCTTCGCCCACCCGTACCTCCCTCCACTGAGGCTGGGCCCCACCTGCTGGTTGCCACCCCTCCACACCATCTCTGAGCCACACCCCGGGGAGGACACTCAGAGCTAGCGCAGAGGCACCAACGGACATGACACTCCGAATTCCACATGCTTCGGCTAAGCCACCTCTGCCAGGAGGGACATGTCCGTCACAGCACCCGGCTCCCGGCTCCCCGGGAGGGGGTGGCAGGCCATCGAGTCAGCTCCACCTGTCACACTCTCCCCCAAAATTACATGAAAACACCATCTTATTTAAAGCTGAAAATTGCAGTTTCCAAACCACGTATCACCCTATGAAGAAAAAACAACTGGAAATTGGTTTAAATAAATAACATCTTTTCAATTAAAAGAAAAAAAAAGTTCCCAATGAAGAACAAAGAAGTAAAGTGGATAAAAGCAAATTTAGTTTTTTAAAAAGTTGCCGTTTCCAACAATTACACAAAGAGAATCCTGAGTCAGCAGGACATGGCCATGGGGTGAAGCAGGGTAATGGGGTGCATAAAGACACGGACGGGGGAGCCACAGCGGGGCTGGGACCGAGCACTGTCCCAGGAGCACAGCCACCCATGGAGCCAGCCCAGCCCCCACCCCAAAGCTCACAGCAGCAAAGCCAACAGAGAACCCTCCACAGTGCAGGTGTCCTGTCCACCACGCAGGCGTATGATGGATCGCTGGTTCCCTGCCCTGAGGGACTCTCCACTCAGAACACCCCACGGCCCTCATCCCATCACTATGGACCACCTGCCCAGTGTCCCAGGGGCGCTCCTGGAACTCCGAGCAGGATCCAGCACACAAAAGGGCTTGGGGAGCTCCTGCTACTCTCCACTGCCCCACCGTCCTGTCAAGAGGACAAGCGGAGGCCACACATGTACCGGCCCAGGTGATGTGCAGGTAAAGGACACAGGCAAATACACATACCTGCCCAGGTGATATACAGATGCAAGACACACATGTACCTGTCACAAGCAGGATGTAAGCACACACACGCACATACACCTGGATCTAGGTGATGCACAGGTACGGGACATATGCACACACACTCCTGGACCTGAGTGATGTGCGGGTACAGGACACACGCATACATAAGTATCTGGACCCAGGTGATGTGCAGGTACAGGACACATGCACACATAAGTATCTGGACCCAGGTGATGTACAGGTACAGGACACAAGCACACATAAGTAGCTGGACCCAGGTGATGCACAGGACACACATGCACACACACGGATCATAGGTCCACATGGACCATAGGTCAGGGAGAAGTACAACAGGCACCTGGACCCAGGTAATGTGCAGGTACAGGACACAGGCATACAGGCACCTGGGCCATGTGGATTGCAGGTCAGGGAGACACACAGCAAGCACCTGGACCCAGGTGATGTGCAGGTTCAGGACACATGCACACACACTCCTGGACCTCAGTGATGTGCAGATACAGGACACATGCACACATAACTACCTGGATCCAGGTGATATGCAGGTACAGGACACACGCACCCACACTCCTGGACCCAAGTGATGTACAGGTACAGTACACACGCACACACACCTGGACCTGAGTGATGTCTAGGTACAGGACACATGCACACATGCACCTGGACCCAGGTGATGGCAGGTCTGGACTTATGCACACACACACACCTGGACCCGAGTGATGTGCAGGTATAGGACGCAGGCCACCAGGAAGCAGATGCAGAACACCAGGAGCAAGAGGTCAACCACGTTCCTAGAACAGAAGATGCAGGGTCACTGCGGGCTGGGGCCAAGCAAGGTGTGCCCAACAAGTGCCCGCAATTCCAACCCCCGACTGCTCCACCAAGTCCCTTTCTTTCTTCCCCCCAACTCCTAACCAGCGGGGCCCATGGAGAGGCCCTCCCTCATGGAGGACCTGCTGCTGGGCACTGCCCTCCTGGGCCAAGTCATCTGGGAGCAGCTTTTCTAGGAAAAGCTTGATCCCCACACGGGCCATCAGATGGTCGCCGTGTTTACAGCATCTGGGAACGGAGCAGCTTCCTGTGCTTCCTGGAAACTCTGGAAACCCAAGGAGAGCCACTCCACCAGGGGGTCTAAGAAAGTGGCCTCTCTGGAAGGAAAGTGGACTTTCCTCCTGAAAACAAGCACTGCCAAACTCAGACTTTGGGTAACTGATTATTACTAAATTACTACGTTTGTCTTCCTTTCCAGAGGCCACTATTTCTCACTTTAACATATCTGAAGATGACGCGCACCTAGAAACAACGTCCCTCGAAATCTGTCCTGAAGTCAAGAGTGCACGTTGGGCAGATGGAAAGGCGCTGAAAATATCTTGTGTCTTAGAACTGTGTAAATGACACACGAGAAGTTGAGCGTGAGCATCCCACACGTGTGCCACCAGGGCCTGACGGCTGACTGCAACCAGGGGACAACAGGCTGTGGCTCATGCCGTCTCGGTGCCAGGGACGACGGGGGCAACGAGCAGATGAGGAAGCGCCTCTGGCACCCTCCTGCCCTGATGGCCAGGCCCGTCACACTTACTGAGGGATGATGAGAAGGTAGATGAGGCCGAACAGGGCGGTGAGGATGAGCGCCAGCACAACGGCACTGGTGAAATCCCGTCCTGGAGCTGGTGGTACTGGGAGACACGGAGACCGCCCATCAGTGGCTGTAGCTGCCAGGACACATGCAGGGTCCCCGCAGCGGCACCTGGGACCTGGGGACCACGCCGCCTGGAGACGGGTGGGGGACGGCACCTGGGGCCCCTTCCACCTACCTTGAGCTCGCGGTCAGCCTGCTTGTACTTCAGGGTGAAGAAGTCCAGGTCTGCCATCTCCAGCTCCATCTGGAACGCTTCCAGGAGGCGGCCGATGTACCTGTTTACACGCATGCCCGGCGTGGTGTAGATGACGTTCGCAGAGAACGATTAGCGGTGTCTGAGTTTCTCTGATGTGGTTCTCAATGCCATCTGCTGCCACCAAGGAAGGAAAAAAATAAATGTCAAATCCTCCACTTATTGAAGAAAAAGCTCTTCCATTCCCTCAGCCTGCTCTCTGGCGGGGCAGGTGTGGGGCCGAGATGTGGTCATGCCTCCACCACCTGCTGGCGCTGAGATCCCAGGTGACTTAGCACATCATTGGCCCTGAGATGCCTGCGTCTGCAAATATGGGCACGGGACGTTCAAAATGTGGCACTCCATGTGGATGCGGGCGGAACCCAGCAGAGAGCAAGAAAACAGAAGTTGTTTCTTTAAAAATATCAATAAAATTGACAAATCTCCAGCAGGCATGACAAAGAAAAAGAGAGAGAGACTAACAAACCTGGGGATGAAAACAATTCTACTACAGACCCTGCTGACATCAAAAAGGTAATAAGAAAATACTGTGAACAATTACACACATTAATTTGACGACCTGGACCAATGAACGACTCGGGAACACACACACTACCACAATTCACCTAACGTGAAAGATTATGAGATTAGCTCTGTAATTTACTAAAGAAATTCAACTCATAACTGTAAAGGTTCCGAAAAATGAATCTCCAGCTCCAGGTGGCTTCACTGGAGAATTTTACTCAACATTTAAGAATGAAGAATTAACACCAATTCTGTATCATCTCTTCCAGAAAACAGAAAAGGTAACACCTTCCAACTCACTTTATAAAGTCGGAATCATCCTGATACCAAAATCAGACCAAGACAATACAAAAAAAGGAACACTACAGGCCATCTCTTTCAATACCGATGCTATAATCCTTAACAAAACAGCAAATAGAATTCGGCAGCCTCAGAACAGAAGCATGCACCATGACCATGTCTGGAGATGCAGATCCTTTTACACATCTGCCCATCGATACAATACACCACATAAATAATCCCATGGTTGTGTCAATTGACACAGAAAAATTGACAGTTGAATCTGACAAAATTCAACACTCATTCTTGATAAGATCAGAAAACTAGGGAGGGAGGGGAAGTTCTCCAACTTGATGAAGATCTACAGAATACTGAAAGCTACTATAGTACTCGCTGGTGAAAGATGGAGTGCTTTCAGCAACCCCAGCCATTGCAACAGGGCAAGAAAAAGGAAAAAAGAACATCAGAAAACTGTCCCTTTGCAGATGCCACAATGGCGTACATAGATATTCTATGTAGGGGAGGAAATAACTCTAGAACAAATGAATTCCATAAGGTCACTGGATACAAGATGAACATAAAAAACGTATTTCTTGGGGCACCTGGGTGGCTCAGTCAGTTGGGCCTCTGAGTCTTGGTTTCAGCTCTGGGCATGATCTCAGGGTCCTGGGATGAAGCCTCACATTGGGCCCCCTCAAGTAATCTGCTTGAGCTTCTCCTTCTCCCTCTGCTCCTCCCCTTGCTTGTGCACTCTCATTCTCTCTCTTGAAAAAGAAGTGTATTTCTTAAACTAATAATCAGTATGTGAAGACCAAAGTTAAAATTCAGTGACATATGTACTCATGGAGAAAAACGAAGTACTAGGTACAAATCTAACACGTACACAACTTGTATGCTGAAGACTATATGATACTGATGAAAGAAATCAATGATTTCAATGAACAGAGGGACACACGTGCTCATCAATGAGAAGACATGACACAGTAAAGCTGTCGATTATCCTCATACTGATGTGCACAGGTTCTTTAAAAAAAAAAGATTTTACTTGCTTACTCATGAGAGACAGAGAAAGAGGCAGAGACCCAGGCAGAGGGACAAGCAGGCTCCATGCAGGGAGCCCAATGTGGGACTCGATCCCAGAACCCCGGGTCAGGGCCTAAGCCGAAGACAGATGCTCAAACAATGAGCCACCCAGGTGCCCCGCGGTGCATGGGTTTAATGTAATTCTTATCAAATTCCTAACAGGAAATTTTGCATAGACAGGCTTATCTTAAATATAAATGGAAAGGGAAGGGGATGAGAATAGCTCATTTTTCTCAAAATCACTCAACCCAAGGTTAAGACTGATTGTGTAGCTACCCTGGTTGGAGCAGTACAGCACTTGTGCCAGGAGAGACACAGAGATCTACAGAATAGAGAGCCCAGAAACAGCCTCACACCAGTATGGTCAATGATTTTTTACTAAATGCAAAAGCAGTTCAATGGAAGAGGATAGTCTTGTCAACAAAGGGGGCTGGATCAACTGGTCGTCCATGTGCAAAGAAGGAAATTCGACCTAAAACTCACATGTTATAAAAAGAACTTATCAAACTTAATCCCAAGAAACAAACAATCCAATCCTGAAATAGTCAAAAGACATGAATGGAAATGTCACAGAGGAAGACATAGACGTGGCCAAGAAGCACATGAGAACATGCTCCACATCACTGGCCATCAGGGAAATACAGATCAAAACCACAACGAGATCCCACCTCACCCTGGTGAGGACGGTGAACATTAGCCAGACAGAAAACCACAAATGTTGGAGAGGAGGTGGAGAAAAGGGAACCCTCCTGCACTGTTGGTGGGAATGTGAACTGGTACAGCCACTCTGGAAAACTGTGGGGAGGTTCCCCAAAGAGTTAAAAATAGACCTGCCCTACGACCCAGCAATTGCCCTGCTGGGGATTTACCCCAAAGATACAGATGCAGGGAAACGCCAGGACACCTGCACCCCGATGTTTCTAGCAGCAATGTCCACAATAGGCAAACTGTGGAAGGAGCCTCGGTGTCCATCGAAACATGATGGATAAGGAAGATGTGGTCTCTGTATACAGTGGAATATTCCTCAGCCATTAGAAATGACACATACCCACCATTTGCTTCGACGTGGATGGAACCAGCGGGTATGATGCTGAGTGAAGTAAGTCAATCGGAGAAATATGGTTTCACTTATATGGGGAGTTTAAGAAATAGTGAAAGGGAATAAAGGGGAAAGGAGAGAAAATGAATGGGAAAAACCAGACAGGGAGACAAACCACGAGCGACCCCTAACTCTGGGAAACGAATAAGGGGTGGAAGAAAAGGGGGTGGGTGGGGGGTGAGGGTGACTGGGTGATGGGCACTGAGGGGGGCACTTGACGGGATGAGCACTGGGTGTTATGCTATATGTTGGCAAATCTAACTTAAACGATGAGATAAAATATATGTATATATAAATATTAACTCAAAATGCACCATAAGTTTAACCAGAAAACATAAAAGTATAAACTTTTAGAAGAAACATGATAATCTTTAGGGTTTGGGCTACATAGAAAATTCTTAGAACACCAGAAACACAGTCCAGAAAGGAAAAAATATCAGTAAATCGGACATCTTTGAAATTTGAAACCTCTGTCGTGGGAAAGACACTGTGAACAGAACGGAAAGACAAGCCACACGTGTGACAGTAGAATCAGATCCAGGATTCATCGAGAACTCCAAAAAGTCAACAGTACCAAGAAAAAAAAACACTCCAATTACAAAGCAGACATTTTGCCAACAAAGAGAAAATATATGGGCAGAAAACAAGCACTTGAAAAGGTGGCTGGCATGACGAGCCACCTGGGAGATGCCAATAAACACAAGTCACTAAACGTGTTAGAACAGACAAAATTTTCTAAAAACAGAGACAGCACAAAGCTGGCTGGACGCAGAGAAGCTGCGTCTCTCACACGTGGCTGCCGGGAACGTGGTATGGGACGGCCTTTCTGGAAACAGTTTGGCAGTTTCTTTAAAAAAAAAACAAAAAACAAAAAACAAAAACAAGACCCATCCGCAGTACAGCTGGGCATCTGTCCCAGATAATAAGCATTTTGGTCCCCACGAAAGGGAACGCAAGCGTATTTTGCGGTTTTATTTTTAACAGTCATGGTTGGGAACAAGCTAAACATCCTTCAACGGGTCCGCCAACGGTGGCCCGCCCGCCCCGCGGAATGCCAGCAGAGCACGGTGGGACGGGGGACCCGGGGCTCCATCCCGAGTGAGGAGGAGCCAGAGTCACGGGGCGCATCCCAGGGTCCGCGTCCACGATGTCCTCAGTGCAGAAGTCAGCACGGAGAGCCGTCCATGGGGGGCCCGGCGGCTGGGGAGGGGACAGTATGGCTCAGCAGAAGGGGGATCGTGGCGTGAGGGAACGTTCCGGGCCCCGAGTGTGGCCGCCAAGACACCCCAGGGCACAGCCACAGGCACCACCCAGCGGCACCCATCACTAGCTCGGGTGCATGGGTCCTGGGGAGCTGCGACCTCGGGGAGCCCGCCGGGGGCCCCAGTGTGCACACTGTGTGGTGCCACCACAGACATGCGTGCAGCCAGGGTGGTGCATCACCACCCCACTCCGGAACGCAGCGAGAACATAGGATGGGTTGGGACAGCAGGCCCAGCTCCTTCGAGGGCAGGACCTCCGCTGCACCCCCCGCCCCCCTGCCCCGCAGCGAGGCCACGCACTCCCTCTTTGTCGTTCTTCCCTGGACTTTCCACAACAATAGTGTTTCCTCAGAAAACAAGTCAGAGCCAAGGTCACAAGGAAACATGCCCGTTTTGGTGCAGACTCTGGCCGCCTGAGCCTGTTTCTTGACCTGCCAGAGGGCAGGCTCGAGGCCTGGGTACAGAGCCCTGGGTGCGGGGCAGCCGTGAAGCCCCGAGGGCGCACCTAACATCTCTGCTCCAGCTTCCCGGTCTGCGACCCACAACAAGGGTGTCACGGCGTGCTGCCAGCAGGAAGCACCAGAGTCCATGCAGAGACCCAGGTGAGGCAGAGCCGCAGGGAGCAAGAGGCCCTCGCGGGAAGTCGGGAGGCCTGGCTGGGCTGGCTGACCCCAGGCAGGAGAGGTGACCCCGACCCGCTCTGCTCGCCACCAGGCCTTGTGGGGATGTGGGCATGACGGGGGTGGGCAGGCAGTAGAGCCAGCTTGGGAGCCAACATGGACTTCCCTGCTCTGCTTCCATCCCGCCAGCTGAAACGAGGACTCAAGGACCAGAAGCCCCAGCATCCGTGCTGGCACACGTGGCGATGACGGCAGGCAGGCCGGAACAGGGTCACGGGTCTGGCTCAAGACGATCATGAAGCTGCCACGTGGGCTCCCACCTGCCTGCTCTCTGGGTTCACTTTAAGTGTAAGAAAGCTAACCTCTCTCCTGTTCAAGCAGCCACGACCACGGATTTGTACAACTGCACGATGCCCACGCTGACTCACAGAGGCCCTGAGCGCACACACATGTGACATGAATTTGGGGGGCTCAGCGGTTGAGCGTCTGCCTTCAGCTCAGGGCATGACCCCAGGGTCCCGGGATCGAGTCCTGCATCGGGCTCCTGTGTGGAGCCTGCTTCTCCCTCTGCCTGTGCCTCTGTCTCTGTCTCTCTCTCTCTCTCTGTGTTTCTCATGAATAAATAAATAAGCCTAATAATAATAATAGTAGTAATAATAATAGTAATAATACATAGTGGAAAAGAGATGCCAAAGTCATACCTACAACCATTCGTCCAGAAAACCGAGAGAGCTAACCCTGGCCATACACGAGGGTGCCTGCGCAGGACTCAGGCATGGAAATGAACGACCGGGACACAGGGCCAGTGAGAGACCCCATCTCAATGGGGACACGGGCCCCGGGGGGCAGTGGGGACAGTGCCTGTGGGCAGAAGGGCCTGCCCAGCAGGGTCACCCAACATCCACCTCCCCAGCTGCCCAGCTGGCATCCTGGCCCAGCCTCGGTGCCTGTTCCCCGCCCTTCGGAACCACCGGCCTTGTCACTGCCCCGTCTCCACCGCGGGGGCAAACCCAAGGTGGGAGGCCAGGACCCGCTGTCCCCGGCAAACAGACAAAGGACCAGAATCGGCAGGTGTGCACGGCCCCACCTGGGAGGCATCCCGCACTGCAGACAGAGGTTCAGGGGTCAGGGGCTGGGCCAGGAATCAGGGACGCGGCCCTGTGCTCCCAGGTAGGGCAGGAATCCAGCAGGGACATCAGACAACAGGGAGGGAGGGAAGGGCTGGCGCGCACGAGCACATGCATGCGTTCTCATGCACACACGGCCATGCACACGCATGTACACTCACTCAGGGACACTTACAGATGCACAAGAACGTGGTAAGAAAGGGAAGCTGCCAGGGGCCCTCAGGACGTGGGAACCCAGGCTGGGCAGGTGGCAGATGCACCAGAGAGCTCGCGCAGCCCGTCATCCTGACTGCAGCCACGCAGGGCCTGAGAGAGATGGGCAGGAAGCTTCCCCCCAAAACCCCACCAGGAAACACGGACATGGGGAGACCCTGCCCCCCGTGGGGGGGGATGGTGAGGACCATGCCCGCAACCCCCACCTGTGCCCCCAGAACCCACCTGTGCCCTACGGCCCCCCCTTCTGTGCCCCCTGCCCCTCACCTGTGCCCCCCAACCCTCGCCTGTGCCTCCATCCCTCGCCTGCGCCCCCACCCCTCGCCTGTACCCCACGACCCCTGCCTGTGCCCTGAGACCCCGTCCTGTGACCCCAGACCCCACCTGTGCACCGTGACCCCCCTCCTGTGCCCCCCGCTCCCCGCTTCTGTGCCCCTCGCCCCCCACCTGTGCCCTGCATCACCCACCTGTGCCCCCCAACCCCCACCTGTGTCCAGCGCCCCTTGCCTTTGCCCCCAGCCCCTTGCCTGTGCCCCCTGCTCCCTGCCTGTGCACCACAACCCCCACCTAGTCCCCATGAACCCCGCCTGTGCCCCACGTCCCCCACCAATGCCCCCTGCCCCTCACCTGTGCCCCGCATCCCTCACATATGCCCCACACACCTCGCCCGTGTCCCCTGCCCATGCCTATACCCCGCACCCCCCACCTGAGCCCCGCACCCCCTGCCTGTGCCCCTGCCCCTCGCCTGTGCCCCGCACCCCTCGCCTGTGCACTGTGCCCCCTGCCTGAGTCCCCCGCTCCATGCCTGTGTCCCCCGCTCCTTGCCTGTGCCCCTCACCCTACCAGCCTGTACCCCGTGCCCACCGCCTGTGCCCCGTGCCCCCAGCCTGTGCCCTGCGCCCCCTGTCTGTGCACCACACCCCTCGCATATGCCCTGAGACCCTCCTCTGTGACTTGAACCTCTTGCCTGAGCCCTGGAAGAACTAGGCCCCCTTAATCACACCCAAATCCATTTCCTTGGGCACAAAACCTTTGAGGGCCCCCATGCAGGTCACGGGCCCTCCCACATGCACAGCACCCTCAGCCCTCAGCAGCCCCACCCCTGACCTGTGCTGCTGGAGAGGAGTTGAGGCCCAGGAAGGTCAGTGGGGGGAGGGTGGTTGCAGGGGGCCCCGCCCCCGAGAGGACCCCGGGCTCTGCCTGGGGATCCAGGAGCCCGTCCATCCCAAGGGCCTGGCCCAGGCCCAAACAAGGGGGGCCCCGTCCCCCTCCCGGAGCCTACCTTCTGCCGGTGAGACGGCACGATGAAGAACGTTTCGTGCCGTGTTGTGAGTTTTCAGGAAGCTGTTCCTCTTGTGCCCGTGATCCGGCACCACCTCGTAGTCACCATTCAAACACGCCAGCGTCATCCTTGTGATGTGGACCTTCCTGCAACACAGCAGCCCCGCCATGCCCAGGGCGGCCCTCCCCGCGGGTGCATCCAGGACTCAGGCTCCCCATGTCAGTGGCAGCCCAGGCACTTGGACACACAGTGCCAGGAGGAAGCCGGCGTGCCCTCCGGACTCTGAGGCCACGGGGCCTCCCTTCCTCACGTGAGTGCAGGGGACGAGCAGAGAGAAGCGACAGCACCAGGTGGTCCGAGCCTCGGACCTCCTCTCCGTCCACTGTGGCTCCTGCAGAGGCCGGGGGTCCTTGGGCCCCCCCGCAGGCCCCTCCCAGGTGGCTCCGAGAAGCACCTGCACCAGTCCTCTGGCCCGGAGCGCATCGCCTCCCCCCGACTCACCCAGGCAGGCCAGCGGCCTCCATGACACTGGCCAGGATCTCGTCGTTGGACCACACGTCGTATTGCCACTTGCGCAGGCCGAGGACCCCGCGGAGGACCCTGCCGGTGTGCAGCCCCACACACATGTTCCTGTACACCTCAGTGGCCTCGGCCACCGACCTGCAAAAAACAGGTCATGGGCATGAGCTGGGCCCTCGTGTACACCCATGAGGAGAGGCTCTCCTGAACAGGCGGGAGCACGGGGTCCCCGCCCGGCTCTGGGACGCACGGCCACAGTCAGGTGCCGGAGGGAGTGCTGAGCCAGGTGACTAGCCCCTCTGCCGCCCTGGTCTGTCCACAGGTGGCCCCCACAGCAGGTGTGTCCAACGGGCCTTCCGCATGAGCCCTCGGCTCCTGCCTCCTACAGCCCCACCCACACCCCACGTGAGACGATGGGGTGCCCGCCCGGCCCCCTTGGGCTCCCCCGTAGACTGCGAGCTGGCCGCAGGGATGTCCAGTTCTCACCATTCAGTCTCCAGAGGACAGCGGCAGCCACCTTTTTGGACCCCTCCAGCCTCCCTGCCTCCAGAAAGGAGCTCCCGCATATCCCACGGGAAGGCCATGCTGGTGGCGGCCTGTCCTCTGCTGGTGTTGGGGAGCCGGAGCCAGATGGCTGGAGGCAGACGCCCCCACCCCGGAAGAGCCGAGGGCCGGACCCCTGGGAGTCAGCCAGCCCGCGTTCCTCAGCCACGCTTGCCAAGCCTCCAGCCAGCAGGAAGCCCTGGGCTCTCTCCCAGCTCTTCCAGAGCGCTCACCCTACTGTCCCCATCGTCCCCAGTGGGCAGGCAGGCCAGGACACCCATGCAGGCCAAGGACAGGGAGCCCTCTCCCAACGTCCCCTGTCCCCAGGCCTGGGGTCCAGGGATGGCACCAGAGGCCACTGCCAAGCCTCGCCCGTCTCCTGGGCGTCAGGGCGTCCTCCCAGAGACCAGCCCGGGGCTGCAGACCCCCACCTCCGAGGAGCCCAGGAGTGACGGCACTATTCCTGCAGCCGGCCCAGGTCCTGGTACCTCAAGGGTGATGTGTGCCCATCAGCACCTCGGCAGGGCGTGCCTGTGCCTCTGGCTGTCTCTGGACCCCAGGTGTGCGACAGCCACAAGAAGGCAGGGAGGTGCCCACGGGGAGCCCTGGGAGTGAGCACGCTGCCCGCACGCCGACCTCCAAGTAAGGGCAAAGCCACTTAGCAGGTAGCGGCCAGAGGCCACAGCCTCCTAATTACAGGCTGTCAGCGGCAGATGTGTCCTTCATGAAGGTCCCACCGCACAGCCTCCACCCCTCCCAGCTGCCTGGCCGCGGGGCAGGGCAAGGCACAGCGCACAGCAGACTGGGCTGAAAGCAGCGAACGCCTCACCTCGTCTTCTAACCTCCAATGTCCCGGCTGCCATTCGCCAGCTCGCGAGACAGAGGAGGTGCTGCATGGACTTGAGCGTGCTCCAACCTCAAGCCCCCTGAGGGGCACCCCTGGAGCTGGAGCCAGGCCTCTGCGATGACGACGGGACAGCGGTTTCTGAGACCTCCACCCACATGTCCACGCTGGGGGACACAGCGGCCAGCGAGGCCCGAGGGGCTGCAGGAGGATCCAGGCAGGAAGGCCACACGCGGGGCCTCATGGACAAGCTCTGACCCGCCGCCCGGCGGAGTGGGCAGCCGTGGGGCCCGGACCCATGACGACAGCCAGAGCGATCGCTGGGAGGAGGTGCGGACCACCATCCACCGTGACTTCCGTTCCTCCTGAACCGTCCGCACAGAATTCCCTTTACCCAGCCCTTGAGAGCTGGCTCCCGGCTAGGATGAGGGTCCTGTGTTCCCAGAGCCTCTGCCCACCGGGGGGGGGGACCGCACAGGAGCCATGTCTGTCAAACCGCAGAGAGGCTGTCAGCCCAGCACCGACTCTGCAGGCCCAGGCAGGCCCAAGACGGCCCCGTGCCCGGTGTGGCTCTGGGCAGCAGGCGGTCATCGTGCACGTCGGCTCCTGGTACTGGTACCGAGGGGACTGCCCAAGGCAGCACGATGCCCGACCCCGTGGGCGGGGTGGCCCTCCCTCCACGCACAGGTCTTGGGGTCTCCACCGAGGAACCAAGCCATGCAAATACTATACACAGTTCAAAAAATTCAATTGAGGGACACCTGGGAGGCTCAGCTGAAGCGTCTGTCTTCAGCTTAGGTTATGATCTCAGGGTCCTGGGATCAAACCCCATATCGGGCTCCCTGGTCAGCACGGAGTCGGCTTCTCCCTCTGCCCCTCACCTTGCTTGTGTTCACGCTCTCGCCCTCTAATCAATTTTTAAAAATCAAAATAAATAAATAAATAAATAAATAAATAAATAAATAAATGTCAAGCAGCGATGCTCAAAACGCAAAACCAAAATGAAATAAGCCCTAAGGGTGACACCGTCGGGTGGGCGACGGCATCGGGATGGCGACCGCATCCGGGTACGGCGACTACGCGTCCAGTGGGACGTCAGCTGCAGACAAAACAAAGAAAGGCCTCGAGGAACCCAAAACTGCACGTGGGGTCCTGTCGCACGTTTCGAGCGGGCAACATCCCTCTGAGCCTTCGATGCACAGAGACATGAAAGAGGGAAAGGCCGTCGCCAGCGCGGGGACTTCCAGCCTCGGGGAGAAGGGACGTGCAGGTGAGAATCAAAGGAGCGGAGTGACTCAGTGGTCGGAAAGAGCAACACAAACACAGAACTCGCAATTATTCTTCTAAAACACAGCCTCACCCCTGCGTCCTGAGACGCCGGAGGACAAGGAGCTGGAAAACCAGTTCCCGTGGATGGAAGCAATTGCTGCATCTGTGTGCGGGGGGGCGTCTCGCTGTCCAGGGACATGGGCTGGGGGCGGCCTCGTCCCTGGAGGCAGATGGCACCAGCGGGGAGGCCCCAGAGCAGGGGGAATGCATCCAGGCACAGCGGGCACCCACAATCCCAGGAACGCCCGGGACGGAGGGGCCAGAAGGCGGCTCCGGGGCGCCCATTCCTCAGTCGGAAAGCACATCGGTGACAAAAGCCAAGCGGGCACCGTTTTTGAGGATCACCAATCAGCTGACGTGTGAACCTTCTTCAATGTAAAGAATCACGAGCCAATAAGTGCAGGAACAATGATGGCAAAAGTTCACCGCAGTAAGTTGCCAAGCGCCCCGCTTTCCGGGCAGCTGCCACGGCCCCCCATGGGACGGACGTCATGGGAAGCAGCCGGCAGGTGGGTCGCATGCATGCAGGGACCATGGAAACCATGAGCCTTGAACCACCTGGGAGCCGGCCAAGGGGCACGCCAGGGGACGAACAGGGAGACCGGCGGCACCCAGGAAGGCTCCCCAACATGAAGGAACCAGGCAGGGTCCCAGCCCCAGAGGCCGCGACGACCAGTCCCGCTGTCTCCATGGTAGCCCAAGGGTCTGGAGCCCCCACCCCACCCCACGTGCTCTACTTGCCCTGCCACCCAGGCTGGCTGCCAGATCACAGAGGAGGGGACACCAGAGCCAGGGTCCATGTACCGACTGTCAGGCCCATCGCCCGCCTCGCCCTTCCTCTGTGGAAACCCCGTGAAGGCCCCACCACGCAGCCCAGCCCCCTCTGTGCCCCGCATGCCTTGCCCTGCCCTCTTCAGGGTCTGTGGGGCCGTGACCAGTGGCACGAGCTCCGTGCCATCGGACAATGCCAAACATACATTAAACCCAGACACGTATCCCGCCTGGAACGACGCTGCCAAGGAGAGAACACCTGACATGATGAGCAGGTGCCACAGCCCAGAGAGACCCAGAGCTTCCATGCTGGCGGTCCACTGGGTGGGTGACAAAGGCATCACGGCGGCCTCGTCATTCTCGAGGGAAGGGCTGGGGCCCAACTGTGAGCACAAGGTGCGGTGACATCTAGAACCCGGGAGGAGAGCCGCCAGCCAGAGGGGCTACAGGGGTCAGGTGGGGCCGTTGTGTCCTCCCTGCCATCATGCATAGGTGAGTCCACGCGACACGTTCCCCAGCCCCCGAAGGCAGGGCTGGACCTCTCCCTGCAGCTTCTCTGAGCGTGTCCCCAGAAGCACGCAGGCACCCCCAGGGTCGCCAGGTGCCTCCAAGCTTCCCGGGGGCCCACACCCCACAGCCCTGAGCTGCCAGGGACGAGCAGTGATCGTCTCCTCCTGAAACGAAGCTACATCTCTGCACACAGAAGCAGGCGAAGCGGGGATGACCAGGTGAGTGACCCTGGGGAGGAGGACCCCAGGCCCCTGGGGGACTATGCACTGGGGACAGCCCGGCCCCCGGCCCCCACCCCCAGGGACTGCGCACTGGGGACCGGGCACCGGGGCAGCCCCCTGGGTACCACGCAGCAGGGACGGGGGATCGTGAACCGGGGCAACCCGGACTGCGGCTGGGCTTCCACCCACGGGAAACCCCAGTGGTCGCATTCCACACACCGCCTGCTGTTTCAGGGAAGTGTTTATTTCCTGCTCATTAGGGAAGAATTAAATCGGGCTCATCATAATGCAGGAAGCTCCAAAAAATTAAAACTCAGCGAGAACCCACAGCCCTGGGGCCCTCGTCCCCGCAGCCCACCCCCGACGGCTCGTGGCTGCATGTGCACATGCTCTGCAGCCGGTTTGTGCCCCTGGCCGTCATGCACATGCCTCCACAACGTCAAGGCTCGCCAGGGGGGACAGTCCCCCAAGCTGAGGGTGGACGCCGCCTGCTCTGCCCCCTCCTCCCTTGGGACAGCCGGGCCCAGTCCTGACCACACCGCCCCATGAGGGCCCCTCTGGCTTGGGACACTCCAGGCGAGCCACCACGTGCCCCACAGCCTGCCTGCGTGCAAGCCTGACGGCACGGGCATAGCACGTCAGCACGGGGCAGCTGGGAACGCAGCTGGGGACGCAGCTGGCCGTCGCACACACTCCCTGCCCGCAGCACGCTCCGGGAGGAGGCCACCTCCGGGGATGAGGCCACCGGGGCTCCTCATATTCACTGGCCAGGAAGCCAAGGCGCGAGGAGACCCAAGGACGCCACTGAGTCTTCGCGCTGCCTGCTGAGCCCAGGGGAGCCCGGTGAGGAGGAGGGACGTGGGCACACACTGCAACGAGCTCTGGCTCCCAGACTGGCTTCTGTGGCCACACGCAGAGGATCCCCGGGCACTGGAGATGGACAACCTCACCCTCATCGGTCCTCATGGTCACCTTCCGGCGGCTCCCGGGGGAGCACAGCACCGCGGCTTTGGCCAGCCTCTCCGTGTCCTCACCGCCCCGTCTTCCCTCACAATCCCAAACAACACGCTCCCTGCATTCCTATCCAGCGGGTCGGGGGGCCAGGAAGGCTCCCCACTGCATGTGCGGCGGAGATTGCGCAGACTGGCCAAGCCCGGGGCGGGGTCCCAAGGTGAGCCCCCGCGTGGACATCATGCGCCCTGACAGGAAATGCTTCCCAGGCTTGTCCAAGCTGGCCGACTGCGCTGGACCCCACGCCAGTCTAGTCCGAGTGTATACGCCTGCTGTGTGACAGGCACAGGCCGCCTGGGGGCTGAGAACCGACCAGAGTGCACCAAGCTCCGGCCGGGAACTCCTGGGGCGCAGCCCTGACGGAGGATGGTCTCCAGCTGTCAGCCCCGAGGGGCGCGTGGGACCCAGGCCGCCTCCAAGGCTGGCACAGCCAGAGTCTGGGCCTCCGCAGGGAGCCTGCACGCTCATGGAGCAACGTCTGCTTCTCCCAGTGGGGCTGCTCTCCCCGCATCCAGAGAAGAGCCCTGTGGTCAGAGCAGATGTAAACCTAAAGTGGCTCAAGCAATAAATACTGTGTCCATCTGCGGTCCGCTGGGCACAAGGGTAAATAAACATCCGGAGACCGTGGAGACCAAGCCAACACGCTCACCCTCGGTCTCACTGCTCACAGCGACCCTGGTAAGGCGGGGTGAGTCTGGGTGACCGCATGCAGGTGCACTCATGGGGCTCATTCATCACTGGCTGGCCCGCCCTCCTCCCTGCAGAGCACCCACATGCAGACCCGCTGGTGACCCGAACAGGCTGGACCCCACTTTCCCTCTTCTAAAGGGAATGGCTCGTTTGCCCAAACATAAATGGCAACAATGCAGAACAGGGTTTATAACAAGAAGTGAAACATGCACAGCAGCAACCTCACAAAGGCCAGGAAGGGAGGCACATGAGGAGGCACATCCGCGAGATCCTCGGACGACGTCAAGGAACCTGCCGCAGACCCTGGAGCAGCCAGCCCAGTGACAGAGCCAACGGTGCACACTCATGAGCCAACAGAGGTGCAAGGGCAGAGTCACAGAACGCACCCCCTACACCCACAGAATGGCAGGAAAAGTAAAACCACGACACAGAACAGATGGGACAAACCAGGGATCCCTGGGTGGCGCAGCGGTTTGGCGCCTGCCTTTGGCCCAGGGCGCGATCCTGGAGACCCAGGATCGAATCCCACATCAGGCTCCCGGTGCATGGAGCCTGCTTCTCCCTCTGCCTGTGTCTCTGCCTCTCTCTCTCTCTCTCTCTCTCTCTGTGACTATAATACATAAATAATAAATAAAAAAAATAATTAAAAAAAAAAAAAAAGATGGGACAAACCAAACCCGGGCTGACGGCACAGCACAGCAAACGCAGACGGTCAGATTCGAGGGAGAAAAGACAAACCCAGCCCGTTAGAGAAAGACATGAACCCCTTGGGGGAAAAGAAAGGGGGATGGAAAAGACATGCTTCCCGACAATAATCAAAGGAAAGCTGGAACGGCTATGCTCACACAGGACGTTAGGTCTCCAGGTAACGAGGGTCATTTCTTCATGAAAATAGGGGATTAGGGGAGCGTGGGTGGCTCAGTAGGTTGAGCATCCGACTCTTGGTTTTAGCTCTCCCTCTGCTCCTCTCCTGGCTCACACGCACACACACACTCTGTCTCTAAAAAACCAGAATGGGACCGCTGGGTGGCTCAGTGGTTGAGCGCCTGCCTTTGGACCACGGTGTGACCCCGGGGTCCTGGAATCGAGTCCCATATCGGGCTCCCTGCAGGGAGCCTGCTTCTCCCTCTGCCTGTGTCTCTGCCTCTCTTTCTGTGTCTCTCATGAATCAATAAAATCTTAAAAAAGTTAATTCATCAAGAGGACCTAAGAACCCTAAATGTTACAAATCAAATAGCAGAGCTCGAGAACACAGGAAGCAGACAGATCTCTAAGTATGTCGCAGACTCCATACCCCTCGATCAGGAACTGAGAAACCCGGGAGCCAGGACATAAGTAATGACGCAGAGTAAGAACGTGAGCAGCCCGTCCCCAGCCAGCCTCAGCGTGTGTACACAACACCCCAGAACACAAGGATGGCACGGAAGCACAGTGCATCTTGTTGCTCAGTTACTGAGGAGACCGTGTTCTGAACCGTACACTTAAGAGGACTCAAATTTTTGATAAAATGTGTTCTCTGACCACAACAGAATTAAACGTGAAGTCAAAAACAGAAAGACCTTTAAAAAAATCCCTCACAAAACATATCTCTAAATAAGCCATGGGTGTAACCACAATTAAAAGGGAAATTAGAAAGCATCTTGAACCAAGGGGAAATGAGGACACAGTGTCACAGCAATGCGGGGATGCCACCTTAGCCAGACACCTGCCTGGTCTGCGGCACCAACTCTTCACATTTGGAGGGAAAAGATCCTGATCAGCAGTCTCAGCTTCCATCTTCCCAAACTACAAAAACAAGAGTAAAAGAAAAACAAGGAAAGCACAAGAATCACAACAATAAAATATCAGAGCAAAACAATAAAACAGAGAAATCAATGAAACCAAAAGCAAACTCTTTACAAAAATCGATATCATTGATAAACGTGCAGCCAGAATGATGGGGGAGAGAGGGAAGATACAAATTAGCACAGTCAGAAAAGGAGGAGATGATGTCACTGCTGCTTCTGCAAATATTAGAAAGCTAACAGGGAAATACCATAAACACCTTTATTCTAACAATCTCGGTGACTTAGCTCACGTGGACAGATACCTTGAAAGACTATGAAACACAAAGCTCACTCTGATATATGTACATAGGCATATCGTATATGGATATATCACATACATATAAAAAAAAAACGATTCTAGGGACCCCTGGGTGGCTTAGCAGTTTAGTGACTGCCTTCGGCCCAGGGCATGATCCCGGAGACCTGGGATCGAGTCCCACATCGGGCTCCCTGCATGGAGCCTGCTCTCCCTCTGCCTGTGTCTCTGCCTCTCTCTCTCTCTCTCTCTGTGTGTGTGTCTCATGAATGAATAAATAAAATCTTTTTTAGAAAAGCCCTGATTTTATAGATATATATATATATATAATAGCCCTATTTTAAAAAATTGAACCTGTACATAAAAACTTCCAGGGGTGCCTGGGCAGCTCAGTCAGTTAAGTGTCTGCCTTCTGCTCAGGTCATAATCTCAGGGTCCTGGGAGGGAGCCCCCAGTTGGGCTCCCCGCTCAGTGGGGAGCCTGCTTCTCCCTTTCCAGCCTACTTGTGCTCTCTCATGCTCTCTCTCTAATACATAAATTTTCTTAAGAATTCTTTAAAAGTTTCAGAAAGAAAATCTCCAGAAAGTGGAACAGGAGGAAACATGCCCAAACTCTTCCAGGAGACCAGCCTGACCAAGATTCCACATGAAGACGACATAAGGAAAGCCACAGAATAGCATCCTTCAGAAACATAACAGGAAGACATCTAAAATAATTTTAGCCCACATGCACATACTCACACATGGACACCTGCACACATATACGTGAACAAGCATGTCCATATGCACATGTGTGTGCACAACTGCATACGCACATGCTCTCATGCATGTATGCACTGCACTCGCGGATATCCATACACACGTGCATTCCCCCACACACACAGCTATATGGACATGTCCCACCACGTCCCACTGCAGCCCACCCACCACGTCGCTCCCACGTGTGCAGCACCCGCTGTCTGGTGTGCGCACTTCTCTCGATAAAGGTATTTAAGCCAGAGTCCCAAACACAAGCACGTGTCCTGGTGAAAGAGCCAAGTAGTGAATAAAAAGGGACACATCTTATACACCAGCAAACCTGACAACCTAGAAGAAATGAATAAATCCCTACAAACACTCAACCGACCAAGACTGAATCATAAAGAAACAGAAAATCTGCAGACATTTCTAGTACAGAGACTGAAGCAGTGATCAAAAGCCCCCAACACAGAAAAGCCCAGGACCGGATGGCTTAACTAGTGATCTCTACCAAACGTTTGAATAAGATCACCAACAATTCTTAAGCTCTAAGAAAGCTCCCAAATTCACTCTATGGGGCCAGCATTACCCTGAACCCAAAACCACTGGACCTGATCAAAAAAAGATGATGATCTTTTTTTTAAAAATTTATTTATGATAGTCACAGAGAGAGAAAGAGAGAGAGGCAGAGACACAGGCAGAGGGAGAAGCAGGCTCCATGCACCGGGAGCCAGACGCGGGACTCGATCCCGGGTCTCCAAGATCGCGGCCTGGGCCAAAGGCAGGCGCCAAACCGCTGCACCACCCAGGGATCCCCGATGATCTTTTACTAATACCAATACCCCCAATGATCACAGATGCAGAAATCCCCCCAAACACACGAGCAAGCCACTTCCAACAGTACATTAAAGGGACTGGACACCACAACCAAGTGGGATTTGTTCCCAGGATGCTAGGATGGTTCGATATCCACAAATCGATGGATGTGATGCATAGCATTAACAGAAGAAAGGGTAGAAATACATGATCCTCTCAGCAGATGCAGAACAAGCATTTGACAGGACGCAACATCCTTTCAGGATAAAAACTCCCAACACGGTAGGTGCAGAGGGCACGTTTCTCGACACAGTGAGGGCCGGGGATGCCAAGCCCACAGCACACATCGGCCCCGACAGTGAGAACAGGAGAGCTTCTCCTGCAGGGTCAGGAGTGGACAGGGAGGCCACTCCCATCCAACAGCATAAGTCCCAGCCTCAGCAACCGGGCATGGAAAGAAAATCACACACTATCTCCTCTGCAAATGGCTTAGTATCTACAGAAAACCCTAAAGATGCCACCAAGAACTTGTCAGAACTAATAACTGAATTCAGCAAATTTTCAGGATGTGAAATTAACACACAGAAATCTGTGGTGTTTCTGCACACAAACAATGAATGCTCAGAAAAGCGGAGAAAATAATTGTATTTACAACTGCATCAAAGAGAATAAAATACCCAGGAATAAATTCAATGAACAAAAACAGGAAGGCAAGTCTAATGACTTGAGAGATGTTTGGAACACGTCCTGTCCCCAGAGTAGGCCCAGCAGATGTCCACCGCGTGAGCCCCGAGTGGGTTGCCGATGCAAAGGGATGGTGACATCGCAGCTGGGGTGCAAGCCCGGGAGGCCCCGCCTGGGCCAGGGGGAGCCCAATGTATCCTGAGCTGATGAAGAAAGAACGGGACAGGACAGCGAGCCCCCACATCACACATTTCATCCCGAGAACAAGACCCAGACCATGCATCCCTGGGACAGCCTCTCTGCCCTCCACCCTGCGGTCAGGGAGGCCCACAATGTAGCCCCCACCCCGAGCAGAAGTGGGCCAGCCAGCACACCCCTCCCTCACACTGGGGATGCCATGGTCCACACGAGAGGACACTGAGAAGTGGGCTGCACTCAGAGTCACACGCCATGTAAGTAAACTGGCGGAAGCCAGGGAGAAGACATCTGCCAACCGTGTACCCACGGAAGGACAAGCTAAGACTCTACAGACTCCTGTCATCCTGGGGTCGGGGGCTGTTGTAAGCGACCCAAGCAGGGGCGGGGGTTGGCGGTAGCCTGGTGGCACTGCTGACCACTGAGTCACTGAGGGAACACGTCCCCTCCGGGACCAGGAAAGACAGATTCGGACAGTGGGGGGAGGGCACACCCCTCACATCAGCAGCCTGTCTTCAGAGCCCCAGTGGCCAGTGAATCCTCATCCAGAAGATTCTTCGTGGAGGGGCAGGGGAAAGTCGCAGGCCCTGGAAAGCTTAGAGCAGCACCCAGAAAGCCCCGGGCCACCAGGCACCCCGGCCTCGGACAAAACACATGTTCTGACTCTAATATGGGAGGCCGTGTCCGTGAGCTCCACACGCCACACGGGACTCGTCACCCTGACTCCTCCATCAGGCTTCCCCAAAACCACAGGTGTCAGGGAGGGAGGAGGTCCCGGAGGCTCCGGAGGCCGAGCCTCAGCTGCTCCCCAGGGCACGAGGCCAGCACCCCTGCTCCCAGGCTTCCAGGGCACCTCATGGCCCGGCGCGCCCGCAATGGACAGAGCCGACCCCCCCCTTCATCCTGGTGAAAGACCCAGCAGCCTTCCCCACACGGGGTCCAGCAGAGCCCACAGCAGCGGGTGCCTCAGGAGAAAGGCCTCCAGTGCCAGCCCGGTCAGAGCAAGTGGCGAACTCCCAACTGGGCATCTCAAGATCCTGACCAGCCTCCAGGAGACTCCGGGTGGAGGGCGAGGGGCAGCGTCCAAGGGCCGCATGCCGGCCCCCTCAAGGCCCAGTGGTCAGCTCGTGCCACTTGTTCCTGAAGCCACGAGTCGGGGGCGGCGGGCAGCGTGGGTGTGGGAGGCCGCGGACAGGGTTCTGCAAGGTCAAGGTGCTTCATGTGCCCCGGGCGCAATCGTGGGCGCCTTTCCACCCCCATACGCTGACAGGTTCCCGTGCGGAACACACGTCTTTTCCGGGCCAACGCACGACCCGTCTAGCCTCTCTGTGCCCCCGCACGGTCTCGACTGCACGTTTGGCAGCAAGGGGACCGGCGAGCCACGTGCCCCCCCTTCAGCCCGGCACCCCACAGCCCCCATGCGGGCACCCCGCTCGGAGGCACAGAGTGGGAGGTCGGGACCCCACGGGCTGCCCTGCCCTGGGCCAGAGGCGGGACACGGGCCAGCGGGAGGCCAGCGGACCAGGGGAGAAGCGGACAGCAGAATGGCAGGGCCCAGGTCACTGCCCTACACGCACCTCATCACTCCTTCCCTTCCCCCCCGCCACGAGGATCCACCCTGGGAAACTGAGGCCCCCTGGCTCGTCAGCCCCGTGAGCGCTGGTGAAGCTCCCTGCGTGCAGGAGGAATCTGTGTCCAGCAGGCCGGTGGTGGGGCTCCTCTGCCTGGCGCTCTGCATGCACCCGGCCCGGGGCCTCCCCGCACCCCCACCTGCTGGCTGGCGCTCCCCTCCCTCCTGGCGTCGCCTACACCCTCTAGTCAGGCACAGCCCTGCCCGGTGGGCCGCAGGGCGCCCTCAGCGTGGGCCACGTAAACAGCCACCAGTGATGGGGGTGATGCCCGGAGGTCACCTGCTGACAGGTGGGACCAGGGGCGGGGGGGGAGTTCGCATGGGGAACTGTGGGGTTGGGGGACAATCCGAGGCCGGGGCAGGGCATATCGGGGTCCAGATGAGCACCCCAAGACCCACAGGTTGGCAGGGCCACAGGGCAGTGGGGCAGGAGCCACAGGGCCGGCCAGGGAGTGCCCGGCGTAATCTGCTGCCTCTCTCATTCGGCCTCTGGGTCCCCACCAGGAGGCCGGCCCGTGGAGGAGGGTGCCCCGAAACCCTGCTCATCCGTGCCAGCCCCCTCCCCCCGTGAGGAAACACTGCCCACTCGGGCCCCCGGTGCTGCCCTCCTCGTTGCTCCACGGCCAGGTCAGAGCAGCCATGCCCACTGCTGCCCCACCTGGCACCTGGCGCAGGCTGGGCCAGGCCACAGGAGCGGGACGTCTGCACCCCTCACGCACTAATGCTCTGGCCTCCCTTGCTGCAGCGCTCCCCCAGGGGGGCTCCAGCCAGGGGTCCCAGGGAGCGAGGCCCCGGCCCTGGCCACTTCCAGACCACTGCCCCATTCACCAACTGCAGAGCGGTGGCACCTGGCCGCTCAACCACAGGGGTTCCTGGCAGGTGACTGGTCCTCGCTGCCCCCACCGTCATCGCCACCAACGGACACAGCTGCGCTCAGGATGTGCGGCCCTGGGCTGAAGGGACTGCTGCACACTCTACAGCCCTGAGCTTCTGGCCTCTGCACACCTGCCCCACGTCCCCGGCCTCCTGTACCTGCCCTCACCCCCCGCCTCCTGTACCTGCCCCACACCCACGGCCTCCTGTACCTGCCCCACGCCTCCAACCTCCTGTACCTGCCCTATGCCCCCGGCCTCCTGTACCTGCCCCATGCCCCTGGCCTCCTGTACCTGCCCCAGGCACCCAACCTCCTGTACCTGCCCCATGTCCCCGGCCTCCTGTACCTGCCCCACACCCGTGGCCTCAGCACACTGGCTCCTCAGGACTGTCCCGCCCTCTGCTTTCCAAAGCCCACACTGCTCTGGACACAGGGCCCTGTCAGGGCCTCCAGGCTACAGGTATCCCGCCCTGGAAGCCCCAATCCGTATTCTCTCCTCCTCCCACCTACCCCCTTCCCGCCACTCTCCTACTCTGGGAGGAAAATGCAGTCCACGTGACGGGCCCTGCTCAGTCTACACCAGGGCTCTGGGTGCACCTCGTGTGGCTGGAGAGTCCTGCATTTGCCCCTCCTCCCTCGGGGCCCGCACCTGCCACCCAGGCCACAGGACTCCCTCTGCCCTCCGGGCGGGACACATGGACCCGGCTGCATCCCCTTCGGCAGCTAACACACCGAACTGTGGTTCTTCCTCTCGTCTGAGGACAACACGCTTCTCCGGGCCCCTGCTGCCCCTGCCAGTTCTGCACCATCTGCCCGCAACAAGCCAGGAAAGGCCCCCGCCCCCTAGGCCCCCCCAGCCCACCCGCCCTCCCGGCGGCCCAGGCTCTGCCCAGGTCAGGTCCCAGCACCCAGCACCCCTCCCTGCCCCTTGGGCCCATGCACATGCCTGGGGCCTCTACACCGACAGCACCCGTCCCCCTGCCCTGTGCCTCTGCACTCCACGTGGGACCCGACGCCTGGGCCAAGGAGCCACACCTCCAGTCTGGCCCCATCCCAGCCTGCTGCGCCCTTAACTCCAAAACCCAAGAACCCACCAAAAGGGAGAATCCTGGACCGACATCCCTGATGAACATGGAAGCACACCTTCTCCACAAGACACGACCCAACAGGAGGCAACGGGACATTATTAAGAAGTTACTCACCATGACCCAGTGGGGTTTATCCCCGGGCTGCAAGGCTGCTTCAGCACTCGGCGAGCACTCGATGGGCTTCATCAGATCTGCCAGAGAGAAAACAAGAACCAGATGATCCTCTCAAGAGACAAATTCAGAGGAAGCATTTGACAAAATACTGCATCCATGCCAGATCCAAACACTTCAGAGTACGGGCACACAGGGAACGTTCATCAGCCTCTTGAAAGCCATCCCCGAGAAGTCCGTGGCAAATTATCATCCTTAATGTGGAAACACTGGGAGCCTTTCTTCGAAGATCAGGAATGAGAGACAGGGATGTCCACTCTCACCACATCTATACAACATACTAAAAGATATCTCGGCCTCAGCAATCAAGCGACAGAAAGAAATAAAAGGCATTCAAATTGGCAATGAATGAGTCAAACTCTCCCTCTTCACCGATGACATGGTACTGTACCTGCAAAACCCAAGAGACTCCACCCCAAGATTGTAAAACTCATACAGCAAATTCGGCAGCGTGGCCGGATCCCAAATCAATGCCGAGCAATCATTCAACTCTTTATACGGCAATGATGAGACTGAAGAAAGAGAAATTAATGAGTCCGTCCCAGTGACAACTGCACCCAAAAGCATGAGATACGTAGGATTACACCTGACCAAAGACGTAAAGGATCTCTACCCAAAAAACCACGGAACACATCTGAAAGAAATTGAGGAGGACACTAAGAGATGGAAAACTATTCCATGCTCCTGGATTCGAAGAATTCATATATTGGGAAAATGTCAACGTGACCCAGGGCAACTTACACATTGAACGCAATCCCTATCATCAAAAATACCAAAGGCTCCCTTCAGAGAGTTGCAACATATCATCTGAAGATTAGTGTGGAATCAGAAAAGACCCCGAATGGCCAGGGCAGTATTAGAAAAGAAAACCACAGCTGGCGGCATCACAATGCCGGACTTCAGGTTGTGCTACAAAGCTGTGCTCATCAAGACAGTGTGCTACTAGCACAAAAACAGACACACGGACCAATGGGACAGAATAGAGTAATCCAGAAGTGGACCCTCAACTCTACAGTCAAGACCATATATTCAACCAAGCAGGAAAAACCATCCACTGGAAAAAAGACAGTCTCTTCACTAAAGGCTGCTGGGAACGTGGGATGGGACAGCCACATGCAAAAGAATGGTACTGAAGCATTCTCTCACACCATACACAAAGATAAAACTCAACATGGATGAAGGATGTAAATGTGAGACAAATTCCATTAAAACCCTCCAGGAGAACACAGCCAACAACAACACCCTTCTTGAACTGGGCCACAGCAACTTCGGGCAAATTACATCAGCCACCAAGGCCAGAGAAACAAGAGCGAAGATGGATCGCTGGGACTTCATCAAGATGAGCAGCTTCTGCACAGCAAAAGAAACACTCAGCAAAACTCAAAGACAACGTCCAGACTGGGAGAAGATACGTGCACATGACCTGTCACATAAAAGGCCTGCATCCAAGATCTCTGAAGAACTTCTGCAACTCCACAGCAAAGAGACCAACCATCCAATCCAGAAATGGGCACAAGACAGGAAGAGAAAAGTCACGCAGGAAGACATAGACGTACATGGCCAAAAGCACACGAGACCATTATCCGCATCACTGGCCGCCAGTGAAATACAGATAAAAACCACTATGAGATCCCACCTGACACCAGTGAGAATACTAAGAAGACAGGAAACACCAAATGTTTGGAGGCTGTGGAGAAAGGGGAACATTTTCAAAATGCAAAAATTTCAGAAGTAGCCGTACTCACCTGTAAGGGACCAAGGAGGGGGGGCGGGCTCCCGGCCAGGCTAGGGAGCTTAGGGGGGGACCTGAGAGCGGGGAGGGGGGCAGGGGCGAGGTGCGGGAGGGGGGCGGAGGAAGAGCCAAGGGCCTTGGTGGAGCTCCTGGGGCCCCGCAGCCCAGGCCCTAAAGCCACCGCCCCAAGGCCCTGCCCTGACAGTGGACGGTGCCTGCATCCTAACCCCTCTGAGCGAGTGGATGGGTTCGGGGGCACCTCCCCGAGCCCGGGGGAGGGGCCCCGCACCCTCCCTGAGCCGCCCATGTGAGACCCGGCCTGACCCATAGGAGGCCCCACCGCCACCCCCTCCGCCAACAGGTCCCACCACTCCTCCCCCGCACAGCCCTCCGCCCGGCACCCTGGCGGCCCAAAGGGTGTCGGCCCAGCTCGCCACGGGGCCGCCTGCATGCGGCCCCCGAGGCCCACTGTCCCCTCCCGACCCCTCCCTGGCACCCGCCGCGCCACCAGGGAGGGCCCGATGCCTCTCGCACAGCCACCCCGGGGTCCCTCACGCCTCCCGGGGCCCACGCTGACCTGCGCGCCAGGGGCCGAGGCCTGCAGAGCTGCTGCTGGGAGCCCGGGGCGTGGGGAACCGCGGGCCTGGAGCGGCGGCACGGCCGTGCAACCTCCTGCCAAGGCCAGGTCCGCATCTGGGCACAGCTCCTCCTGTGGCCACGCCCTGGCCCCCTTCAGGTCACTCTCGGGTCAGGCACGGGGCAAGCTCCTGGCCACGTCCCGGCCATGCCCCCCCCACAAGGCCCGCCGCAGAGCCTCTGCACAGCGACCCCCTCCACGGAGCCTACAGGGGACCCGAGACCGCCTCTGCCTCCACCCGCTAGTCTAGTTGGGGTGCCGGGGTCCGAGGCTAAGAATGCATTTAACCAAGGAGGTAAAAGACCTATACTCTGAAAACAATAAAACACTGAAGAAGGAAACTGAAAACGAAACAAATGGAAAGATATGCCCTGCTTATGGATCAGAGGAATTAATATATTTAAAATGTCCTTACTACCCAAAGCAATCTACAGATCTAACACAATCCAAATCAAAATACAAATAGTACTCTTCACAGAAGGCAAACAAATACTGCTAAAATTTATATGGGACCACAGGAGATCCCAAATAGCCAATGTAATTTTTTTTCCTGGTTTGGAAGATGCATTTTTTAATTTTTTATTTAAATTAAATTAATTGGAAGAGGCAAGATGGCAAAAGGGGAGGGATCCTCCTTTCATCTCGTCCCCTTATTTAGCTAGATAACTCTCAAATCATCCTGAAAACTATGAATTCAACCTGAGATATAAGGAAAGAATGGCTGGAACAATACAAATAGAAAAGTGAGGGGATCCCTGGGTGGCTCAGTGGTTTGGCGCCTGCCTCTGGCCCAGGGCAGGATCCTGGAGTCCCGGGATCCAGTCCCACATTGGGCTCCCGTCATGGAGCTTGCTTCTCCCTCTGCCTGTGTCTCTGCCTCGCTCTCTCTCGCTCTCTCTCTCTCATAAATAAATAAATCTTAAAAAAAATAGAAAAGTGACCATTTTTTGCAAGGAAGGAGTGTGGGGAGAAGAGAAATGGAGGGGCCATACTGGAAGACAAATGGTGTGGGGGTGTGGAGGAGCCTCTGTAAGCTGGTACTGGAAAGTGATGTGGCCCTGGAGCTCAAAATTGGGACCTTTAGAAATCTGCTCCTGTGAGAGACTTGTCTGCCTGAAAGATACTCAGGGGTGAAGTGGGGGCAGAATTAAAGGTGGGACAGTGGGGATCAATATCCCTGGAAGTGCAGAAAGAACAGGAGTGTCTCAGCTGAAGGAATTCCAAGCATTGCTGCAGGGAAATGGCTTTAAATAACTGAGCCAGGGAGGGGACCCTCAGCTTGTTTTGCCCTAAACAATGAACCAAGGCTGGCTTGGGTGACTGCTCTGGGTGTTGGGCCCCTGAAAAGGATGGGAATGCAGCAACCCTCTGTCTTCTTTCAGGAAAGGCAGAGCGGGTGCACACTCAACCAGATGAACACTCTGTGAACACTCCTGCAATGGACAGAAACAGGGTGACCCTCTCCTTCCTCTACGAGGGGGCGTGCAGTTCCATGCCCTAGTGGGGGAAGCTCTCCCTGCCAGAGCCCTGCAAATCACACAAATCAGTGTCCCTCCATCTTCCCCCTGGAGGATGTGAGTGGGTGGGCACCATAGCAGTCTGTAGAGTTTGACACACACCACGATCTTTCAGCTCTGGGGTTGGAGATGGGGGCCAGTCATTTTTATTTCCACCCTCTTAAGTGCTGTGGAAAGCCTTCAGGGAACAAAAGCCACAAACAGCAAACAGCTTAAACTGAGCCCAGCCCCCTGGCAAGGGGCGGGCAACTCTGCCCAGGCACAGACACCTGAGAACCAGCACAGCAGACCTCCCAGACCCCAGAATACTGGCTGGAAGAACACGGGAACAGCAAGTTTACTGACCAACCAGGACTGGAAAACTCCAGTGGGAGGGTAAAATAATATATATAAAGAACTCAAGGTTTTTTCTTATGGTTTGTTCGTCTTTCAGTTCAAAATTTTCCTGTGTTTTTTTTTTTCCCATTTCAACTAGTTTTTTTAATCCACTTTTTCTTTTTAAATCTTTTTTTAACTTTCATATTTTACAATTACATGTTATAGATATGTTTTTCATTTTTGGCTTCCTTTGACTCTATTCAATTTCATTTTTATAAAATATATGTAATATATATAATAAATATATTTTTATAATATATATATATATATATATATATATTTGTTTTCTTTATAACTTTAGAATTTAGGATCTTCTAACATATAGACCAATATACACTCAGGACTAAGTGGATCATCCTGTTTTGTCCACTCTGAGGTTATATTCTCTCCTCCCCTTTTTTCTTTTCTTTTCTTTTCTTTTCTTTTCTTTTCTTTTCTTTTCTTTCTTTCTTTTTTTTTTTTTTTTGGTGTGTGTGTGTGTGTGTGTGTGTGTTTCTTTGTGTTTTTTTTCTTTCCTGGTTCCTAACCTCTTCAGATTCTTCTAGTGTGTATTTTGCTTGGGTCGTTGTTGAAAATTTTAGTTCTGTTGACTCATACAGCCATTCTTCACTGGAAAAATGACTAGAAGGAGGAAATCACAACAAAAGAAATAACAGGAGAGAATATTCTCTGCCACAGATCTAATGGATATGAATTTAAGAAAATGTCAGATGGAATTCAGGATAACAATTATAAAGTGACTAGCTGGACTTCAGAAAAGCATAAAAGACTCTAAAGATTCTCTTACTGCAGAAATGAGATCTAATCAGGCCAAAATTTAAAATACTCTGAGATGCAGTCTAAACTGGATGCTCTAACAGCTAGAGTAAATAAGGCAGAAGAGAGAAAAAGCGACATAGAAGACAAGTTGATGGAAGAAAGGAAGCTGAGGAAAAAAGAGAAAAACAACTAATAGCCCATGAAAAGAGGTTCCTCATGGGCATAAATAATACTATTTAAAAAAACAAAAATCTGAATTACTGGAATTCCTGAAGGCACAGAGCGCGGGAATGAGGGGGAGGCAGGGGATATATTTGAGACAAACATAACTGAGAACTTTCCTAATCTGGGGAAGGAAACAGGCATTCATATCCAAAAGGTAGGGAGGACCCCTCCTAAAATCAATAAAAATAGATCAATACCCTGACATAGAATAATGAAGCTTGAAAATTTCAGAGATAAAGGGAAAATCCTGAAAGCAGGTCCAGAAAGAGATTCCCAACATACAGAGGGAGAAATATCAGACTGACAACAGACTTCTCCACAGATACCTGGCAGGCCAGAACGTGCTGGCATGATATATTCAGTATACTAAATGAGAAAAACATGCAGCCAAGAATACTGAATCCAGCAAGGTTGTCATTCAGAATGGATAGAGAGGTGAAGAGCTTCCAAGACAGATAGAAACTGAAAGAATATGTGACCACAAAGCCAGCCCTGAAAGTAATATTAAGGGGGATTCTGTAAGCAAAGAGATACCAAGAGTAACACAGACCACAAAGAATTGGAGATAATCCGCAGAAACAGGGATTGTACAGGTAATACAATGGCACTAAATTCATATCTTTCAATAGTTACTCTAAACATGAATGGGCTACATGCTCCAGTTAAAAGATACAGGGTATCCAGATTAGATTAAAAAAAAAGCAAGACCATCCATAAGCTCTTTAAGAGAGACTCATTTTACACCTAAATCTATCTGTAGACTGAAAATGAGGGGGTGAAGAAACATGTATCATGCAAATGGATCTCAAAAGAAAGCTGGGGTATCAATCTTCGTATCAGATAAATTAGATTTTATTTATTTATTTTTAAGATTTATCTATTTATTTACTCAGAGAGAGAGAGAGAGAGAGAGAGAGGCAGAGACACAGACAGAGGGAGAAGCAGGCGCCATGCAGGAAGCCTGACGTGGGACTCCATCCCAGGTCTCCAGGATCACACCCCAGGCTGCAGGCAGCGCTAAACCACTGCACCGCCGGGGCTCCCAATAAATTAGATTTTAAACCAAAGACTGTACGAAGAGATGAAAAGGAGCACTATATCATACTTACAGGGTCTATACAACAAGAAGATCTAACAATTGTAAATATTTATGCTCCAAATTTGGAAGCAGCCAATTATATTAACCAATTAATAACCAAAGTAAAGAAACACATGTAAGAAACATCAATGTCCTTTATCTTAAGTACTACAGCAAACACTAGTGATTTGGTTTTTGACACAGACAAGATACATTTATCTCCACTACAATAAGCAGGAAGATGCAAGGCTCATATACTAGCATAGGAACTAGGACCCTGAATATATGACTTCCTACCCATGTCTAGAAAATAAAGCCATAGCTACATAACATCTTGAGGTCCTGCGGGAAAATGAAAGCTGCAGAGATTATTAATAATCTTGGGTTTCTAAGAGGAAATGTAATAAGCTCATTTTTCCTTAATAGTTCTTCATCTAAACCATCAGAGACTCCTATTAACAAGCCAAATCCTCTGATCTGTCGCTGAGGAAAAATAACGTGTTTTTTTTTTTTTTTGAAAAATAATGTTTAAGAATTTTGCTACTCAAGCAATAGGGAAGATTATAAAGAAGAAACAAAAAGCACCTGAAACCTATAATTGTTAATATTTTGGTGACTATCCTTGCCCAAATATCCCCATTTATTCATTCATTCAGCAAATGGTTTTTGAGTGCCTACTGTGTGCCATGGGACACAAAGCCTATGTCCTCAAGATGTTTATATTCTAGTCATATGCCAGGTGGTAATAGATGCTAAAAGAAAAGTAAAGAAGGTTATTAGTATCAGAGATGTTATTTTGGGTAGCGTTGTCAGGAAAATCCTTTTTAAAGAAGTGACATTTAAGCAGAAGTATGGAGGAGAAGGCAGGAAGATGGAGATGGCAAAGGGGATTGCAAAAGCACGAAAGTTGTGAGGTGACATGGCATTCAGCACATCCGAGGAATAGTGAAGACAAGTGTAGCTGGAGTGTCCTGAGGGAAGGGAGAGAATGACCTGAGGTTAGAGAAGCTACAGGGGCCACATTCTACTCTGAGTGAGATGGAAAGTACTATCATGAACTACCATGTACTATCATGTACTCAGAGAGTACTATCATGCAGTACTCATCAGAGAAGGATCTGATTTAGCTTTTCAAATAATCACTCTGACTGTGTGCAGAGTGCTGCATGAAGGCAAGCATGGAAGAGGGAAATGAGAAAGAAGATTCTAAAGGGAATCCAGGAGAAGAGCTGATGTTTGGACTTGGGTGGGAGCGGTGGAAGTAGTATATACACAGACCTATACATAGACATATATGTCAATTATTTTTCGTGAATGGGACCATGTATATGCTGAATGTGTTCTTTAAACTTTTCTTGTGTACTCCTTTTTCTTTTATTTTCCCGCTCCCTAGTCCTGCGTCCCACGCTCCACACTCCTCCCTTCCAGTAACCAATGTAAGAAGCCAGCCATTTATGCAACCTTTCACATTTCTCTCCATTTCAAAAATCATCCATGGAGGACTGTTGTTTAATGTCTTGCTTTATGAAAACTGAACTATATTATCTTATTTTACTGTGTGAACTGCTAATACCTTTGCTTACTTTTCTATTTGGTTAGTTGTCTTTTTCTTACTTGGTAGGCACATTATAAGTATTGACTCTTTTTTGTGTTTTGTTTTCCTTTATCATGTGAATTCCATAACCCTGGCCTTCAAACTCCTATGTGATCACCTCCTCCCTAGAATGACCTAGAACCCTACATGGTAGAGGCTTCCTGGGGCTACTGATCTCTGGTTAGTCTCACGGTCCCTTCTTTGTCTTCTCAGCATTCTCATCACTGAGTAAACGAATTCCCTGCTTTAAATTTCCTATATTTTCTTGGTTCAGCCCTGATACTCTTCAATAGTATTTATCCTTGTGTCTCGATCAGAGGAAAAGCTGAAATATTTTTTTAAGCAATGATTATCATGGACGGCCTCCCACACGTCAGCAAATTAGTGGGAACTGTTCATTCTTACTTATTCAACACCCCATGCATCATAATCAACCAAACCATGTTGACTAGTATCACTCAATCACCACCTCCAAAAATACAGTGTCAAGTTTCCCCATCAACACAATGCTGCTACCATCCTCTTAGGGGCCAAAAGGCAGACCACCCCAGGACGGATAGCTTCTTTGAGTTCAAATGCAATCAAAACGTAGAAGATTCAGGAAAAGTTCATCTCCCCCACAACTGACTAAAAATACTTTAGATAGACACTCTGCTCCAGGAAGAGAGCTATCATCAGAGCTAACTACAGTACACTACAAACTAGATACGGTAGACAGGAAAGAACATAGCAGGGCCTGTTTGATCAAAGTCCTTTCTGTCCCATTGTTTCTGAGTGGTAAACAACAGTTTACCAAACATCAATCCACTTATGTCTTCCTGAGAATTGCATTCCTTCCCTTTGAAGTACCAGATCCCTATCTCTTTTTTCTTAGTTCAGAATGACATATATATACCTCCCTTGGCTTGACTATCTTTGGTATTTCCGAATGTGTGGATTTTCCATATGTAGGAAATTAAATTTTATTTCCTTTTATTAATCTGTCTCATGTCAAGTTGATTTTAACCCACCTAGAATAACCTACTAGGGAACAGAAAATTCTTGCTCCATAACACCTCATTAATAGATTCTGAGGATTCCAGATTTAGTTCAAAATTTCTCTGTCCTTCATTGCCATTCAGAAACATTTTTTCACCTAAGACTCTACTGAACGTATTGGTTATTAAGGTTTTTTTTCTCTCTTGACCTTCATGGTTTCTACCACCCAAACTCAACTGTCAACATTTATTAAGTCACCGAGCAAGTATCTAGTGAGAGTCCGATATCTGCCAAGCACTATGCAAAGCACAAGCCAGGTCCACCAAGAGATAGTACTTCAGGGATCTCAGCAATTTGGCAATTATAATGCAATGTGATAAAGGATATTTTGAGATGACTGATGTCTCAGTCATAAAGCAAAAATGGCAGAATTTTGAGATGACTCCCTAGATCCCCTACCCTTGGTATATACACACAGTATGATCCCCTCCCGCTTAAGTATGGGCAGAATTTGTGAATATGATGGGAAAGTCACTTCCATGATTATTTAATGTTACATAAGCTCCTATTTTAGCAGATTCCCTGCTGGCCCTGAAGTGCCACACTACCGTGTTGTAGAGGGCCACATGGTAAGGACTTGAGTTGAGAGTAGGTCCCAGCCTACAGCTATTAAAGAAATAGGAACCTCAGTTCTACAGCTGCAAGGAAACAAATTCTTCCAACAAGCTAAGGAAGCCTGGAAGCCTAATTTTCCCTGGTCAAGTCTCCAGATGAAGACACAGCTGGCCAACATCCTGATGTTAGCCTTAGTTCCTGAGCAGAGTGTCCAGGATACCTAAGGCACAGAAACTGTGAGAAAAGAAATTTTGTTGTTTTAAGCTGCTACATTTGTGGTGATTTGTTACAAAGCACTACATGAAGAAAACAAACTTCACAGGGGTAAGAGGAGGACATTAGTAGTACACACAGGAAAAGACCTAACCCAGTCTGTGGTCAGGGATGGCTTTTTCAGAAAGACCTAAAACTGAGACCTGAATACTGCAGGAGTTAGTTTAAGCAAACAGGAGGGGAATGGGGAGGGGAGGGATAGAGAGGTATTCCAGATAGAGAGTCCAGGAAGTGTGGTGGGGTAGAGGGAGGGGGAGACAGAGGGAAAGAGGGAGAAAGAGAAACACAGACCATAAACTCTTCTTTGAACCTCTGATAGTTTGCTAATTACCTTGAATCTAAACCATACTTAAACCACATTCTTTAGGACTCTTCACACTAGGTTTTTACCCTGCCCAACCACTCCCATCCCATTCTATGCTTTAGCCAAAAACCTTCATTGGTGCTAGGAAAGATCTGTGCGTTTATTTTGCAACTCCTATCCCAGAAACTGCCATATTAAATATCCTAGGTGCAGAGAACAGCTTCTTTGACTCAACAACAGGTCTGCCTCATGTGTTTCACATAATAAGGGCTTTATCACCTCCAGGATGCTATCATATAGTACTTCCTTAGTCTCTACCCAAGACCCCATGCCTCACTCCCAACAGCAGTGCACTTTGTAATACCCGTGTGCACCTCTGTTCACAGTATCCCTGGCTACATAGTCTCTTCTTCGACTTTTCCAAGGTTAGGGCCATGTCCGGTTGATGCTTTGTCCTGTTTTCACTTGTTTTCATATCGTAACTGCTGCCTGGCTGCTTCACTTTCATGTGAGAAAGCCTTCATGACATCTGAGCTATTCAAAGAAGAATGAAAGCTCTCACCCAGAGGCCCCAGACCCTCTTCAGATCTTCCTTTTTCATGGGGTATTTTTATGGTTTGGAGATATGGACAATGGGTGAGGAATTCATTTGTTTTGTTATCAGTCAAGTGTAAGTATAGCTAAGTTTTCCTGAGTGTGTATTACATGCCCAGCATTGTGTAAAATAGTTTCCATGGATTACCTTGTCCCGTGCTCACAGCAGACCTACAGATATGTGTAGTAATATTTTCCTCACTATAGACACAGGGTAACTAAAGCCTGGTAGGCAGCAAAGCAGGGATGCCAGCCTCAGCACACTGTTTGTCTAGAGCCCAGGGTTTCAACCACTATTCCATGATGTTTCTTCAGTCTCAACCTGATCATTACCCCCTCCCGGAGGTCTGCCATGATCACAGAGGCAACCAAATAATGTTGGGACTAGGAAGCTGTCCCCTCCCCAGAGGGTTATATATTCTGCAACAGAGCTGGGACCTGAATTGAGACTGCTTGGATTTTTCCACAGTTCTGCCATTTATCAACTCTGTGATCTTAATTCCTTAGCCTCAGTTACTTCATCTGTAAAATGGAGTCCATAATAACCATCTCACAAGGTAGCCATAAGAATTCAATAAGATGATGCACATAAAGTGTTTATTCCCAGAACTGGCAGTTTGTAAGCACTCAGGAAAAATGTGATTACTATTATTCTGGTCCTCAAGGGAAGTAAAGCAGATACAAATACTTCAGTTAATGCACTTCCTACTGGTTGAAAAAGCAAAATCCCTCGAATCAGGCATTTCTTTCTTTCTTTTTTTAAATTGATTTATTCATGAGAGACAGAGAGGAAGACAGAGGCAGAGACACAGGCAGAGGCAGAAGCAGGCTCCACACAGGAAGCCCGACACAGGACTCGATCCCAGGTCTCCAGGATCACACCCTGGGCTGAAGGTAGATGCTCAAACGCTGAGCCACCCAGGGATCCCCCTAAGCACATATGGTGAAAATTGAAATGTTCCTTTGAAACACTATCTTAACATTATTTAAATTATTAATAATAGCCAGAGGGAAGGCAGACTATAAGTGAGTATCATTATGTTTCTGATTTTGAATGGTGAACATTAAATTACATTGTTGTAAACTGAAATATTTCAGTTGATTCCCAAATTCCCAATAACTTTTCAATAAGGTAAAGAGGATGGTGTTCGAGAGAGAGGCTCAAAAAGCAGCTGCAAACCTAATATATCAGAGAGGAACAGTATATTCAGGACAGGAGGTGGGACTGGGTCTTTCCAGTCCCACTATTTTCACTGTAGCTAATGAAAGGTAAACCCCAAAATGTTCAGAGCTCTAGGAGTTTTTAGATAAACACTGGAAATGGTGAGTATGATTCATGTCCAAGATTGATTTACTGAAAAATACAGATGTGGAGACAAAATTTCAGCATTTTAATCTTTGCTAAATATGGTCTCCTTGAAATACAGTGGGGAAGGTCTCAACTGCAAGCCAAGAGATGTGGGCTCCAGTGCTGGCTCCTCCTTTACTAGCTGTGTGGCCTTGGCAAGCTGCACCATCTCACTAGGCTTAGCAACCTTATCTTTAAAAAAGAGAAGATGAGGAGCCCTGACCGCAGGACCTCACACACTCCCTCTAGCTTGAATATTCAATGGAATAAAGGACTTAGTATCTTTATTTATTTTTGGTGTTTCTTATTTTTAAAGTGGATGATCACCTTTGAAAGCATACATCTTAAATAAAATATGGATTTGAGACACCTTAGACAGGCATCTTCATGGCCACTGGCCGGAAGAAAATAGATTGCAACCAGCAGCTGGAGTCAATACAAAATTAAATGATACAGCAAGAGTATTCAAATATTTTCCTAGGCATAGAAGGCATAGAAATAGACCTTTCAGAATTATCATTTTTAAAATCATAACTATTTCAAAAGGTGCACGGTTAGTAACCATGTAAAAAAATAAGGTGTAGCATGTTATAAATAAAACATATCTTACATGGAAACCTCAATGATAGAAAGTAAAGGCTACTTATGAATTATTTTCAGACATTCAAGTTAAATTATAATTGAGAACAGCCCAAATTTCCAATTAACTTATGTTTCAAAATAGTATACAATTTTTAAAATAGGCTTCAATATAGTCATACTTCTGTAATTCCTCTGGATATTCTTGCTTCAGAAAGCTGTGCAAGTCCAGAGAAACAGATTACCCCTTCATACCCCAGTTTCACGCATGAAATGTGAATATTAACAGCAATGCCGTACACAGTCCCTCAAACCTTCACAGAAGAGTAATATGTTCCACTAAGCTAGACTGGAAGCCGGCATTGGAAGTACTTGTCAATGGTCTAGTGGAAAGTCATTTCAAAACTGGTGAAATAGCATTTCCCTTGGTAACTCAGGGGAATTTTACTGGTATCCTGCAAAATCTCTGACTCTTGGTTTATGAATCAAATTTTTATTTTCTGTTGCTGTTGACAGTGTTATGTCTTTTGTTTTACTTTTGTTTTGGTCTTCCTTCTCCCAGAAACTATGATTTATGAGCAGATGTGTTAGTTTGCAGGCATATCTTGAAGCTATAACTTTCTTACCACTTTCTTTCTGTCAGAAGATGATCTAATCCATGAGTCAATCTGTATTACAAACGCCTAATCTTATGCTGGTCCTGATGAAATCAAACACTTCGGAAATATGTCTCAAGTCCTTAGATCTGTCCTCTCTGCATTCCTCAAGATACACAAACTAAATTGCCAAACTTCTACCAAGAGAGTTGGTAATCAAGAGAAGAAAGGTAGTCATCAAGTGATAGGGTAAGCAAATCAAAGAGATTCTACACAAGGAGAACACACAGACACAAGCACATGCATATGTACACCTGGATACTTACCTATGTTTTCACCAAATGCCACATTTAGGAAATATCAGGAAATTATATATAGGTTATATCCATGGTACATATGGGATTACTATTCTGCAGTTACCCTCAGTAAATGGTAATTGTGTGTCTTCTAGGTGGTCTTGACAAAACTGATCTCTGAATGGAAGGAGCTGTCTTCCAACGTGGGTGATCTGCTGCTTTGGAGCTTTTACTTTGATTGCTCTGGGAAGTTTAATAGTCATTTAGTCAACCCTCAAGTACTCACTGAGCAAGCTCTAACTAAATACATTGTGATTTGAGTGCTGAGATTCGTGAGATATTGCTCCAGGGAAATTGATGTTTTGAGTGTTTCTAGGGCAACATTTCATCTCTCCCAGCAGCAAGTCTGTTGATAATAAAGGGATGGGAATATTGAAACCCTTTTAAATTAAAGAAACACCATATTTGAAGATTAAAGTCAATGGAGAGATGCAATCAAACATACACTAACGATACAAAGAAATACACTGTTTAAGTAATGACATAGTTACTCAGAACAAAAATTGAGAGAAATTCACTTGATTAAATGTTTGGGTAATTTTGGTTTGGTTTTGCCCATTACTTTCTGAGGTTTTTCAATAGAGTTTCATTATTGATCTGCCTATAGCTACCTAGGCTAGCTCTGTTGCTAGCTCTGATAGCATCAGAGAGGAGTCTGGGGGCAGAGCTGTAAATTATTTAAGCAAATCCATAGAACAAAGGCAACTATTTCTTTGCCTTTCTTTTTTCTGTTTCCTATCATTCCACCATTCTTCTTAGAATTACCTTTGCTCTCTATTATTTAATCTCCATTATTGGTAAGCCTAGAAAAGAGACATTCTTCTTTATTTTTTTAAATATTTTTTTCTTTATTTATGATAGTTACACAGAGAGAGAGAGAGAGAGAGAGTCAGAGACACAGACAGAGGGAGAAGCAGGCTCCATGCACCGGGAACCAGGCGTGAGATTCGATCCCAGGTCTCCAGGATCACGCCCTGGGCCAAAGGCAGGCGCCGAACCACTGCGCCACCCAGGGATCCCGACACATTCTTCTTTAAAAGAATATTCTCAATTATAGTATTTTCTCTTTTGAAGTCTGCAAAGGCTCAGATCAGGAACTAGCAATCTCTTAGAAATGAGTGTCCTTTGTCTACATTTTCCCCATATTCCTGGTGATCAGGGGGTGGAGAAGTGGAAGACACAAGTAGTTTTGATGTCATATATATATATATCTTAAAGGGAGGACAAAGGAAGTCTTTCCATCTTCAGGAATCTTGTTGCTTAATGCTAATATGAGTAGAGAGGATCAAATTGTTACCAACTTACATAATATTTCATTAATTGATGATACTTCAGAGAGAAGCAGAAATTCAAAAGGCTTTACAGAATAAAGAGGGATGCTACAGAAGGAAATCTGGGAAGAAAATTAAAGGCAACAAAATCACATAACCTATCAGCCACCAGATTAGTAATCTCCCTGGATGGGCAGTTTGTTGGTTTACTGCTTGTTTTGGTGGGAAGGGTTTAGACTATAGAGATTATAGTTTTAAGTGCCCAAGATATTCAATTCAAGTAAAAAGGATAAGCTCATTTTACACCTGCCCTTGAGCCTTCAAAGATAAGAAAGTTCTCAGGAAGTTTGTGTCCAGGAGAAAATATAGGTTCAAAGGTTTTACGGTAGGGAGAGTACTTAGTAGTTTAGTATATCAGCTTACCCTACCTTCTTTTTAACAAATTTACATTGTAGGTACATCTTGATCTCCTTCTGACATCCACCAAGAGGCAAAAGCTTTTTTTTTTTTTTTCACCAAAGTAGCTACAGATACAGAGGTGCTTTATTTTAATAGGGTAATTTGAAAAACAGTTCCCTAAAGAATCAGAGTTTAATCTTTATATACATAGAAAAAGTGAATGCAAATTTCCAAACAGTACATTCTGTGACTTGTGACCTCTGTAACATGTATATGTTTGTTTTTCTCTTTAGAACAAATGTATTATTTGAATATCTACTCACTAATGAGACCTGTCAATGTTTCTAACTGACAAACAACCAATGCAGAAGGATTAGGAAGAGCATGGATTAAGAATTTCTTTGGAGGCAGAAGGAAAAATTATTATGCATGGTGTGGTTAAAAGCAACCCTTCTGGAGCCTTAAGTTCTTGGGAAAAGGAGAGTCCCCAGGGCTTTACAAAATAAATTTAAAAAAATCAATGCCCTCCACTTGCTTTACCTATCTGAGTACCTAGACTTCTTTTTTTTTTTTAATTAATTTTTATTGGTGTTCAATTTACCAACATACAGAAAAACACCCAGTGCTCATCCCATCAAGTGTCCACCTCAGTGCCCGTCACCCATTCCCCTCCAACACCCGCCCTCCTCCCCCCTTCCACCACCCCTAGTTCGTTTCCCCGAGTTAGGAGTCTTTATGTTCTGTCTCCCTTCCTGATATTTCCCAACATTTCTTCTCCCTTCCTTTATATTCCCTTTCACTATTATTTATATTCCCCAAATGAATGAGAACATACACTGCTTGTCCTTCTCCGATTGACTTATTTCACTCAGCATAATACCCTCCAGTTCCATCCACGTTGAAGCAAATGGTGGGTATTTGTCGTTTCTAATCGCTGAGTAATATTCCATTGTATACATAAACCACATCTTCTTTATCCATTCATCTTTCGATGGACACCGAGGCTCCTTCCACAGTTTGGCTATTGTGGCCATTGCTGATAGAAACATCGGGGTGCAGGTGTCCCGACGTTTCATTGCATCTGAATCTTTGGGGTAAATCCCCAACAGTGCAATTGCTGGGTCGTAGGGCAGGTCTATTTTTAACTCTTTGAGGAACCTCCACACAGTTTTCCAGAGTGGCTGCACCAGTTCACATTCCCACCAACAGTGTAAGAGGGTTCCCTTTTCTCTGCATCCTCTCCAACATTTGTGGTTTCCTGCCTTGTTAATTTTCCCCATTCTCACTGG